>NW_020955828.1:108693-135139 GCF_003031625.1 Empidonax traillii | reverse complement strand
GTGTCTGCCTTGAGCTCATTGCAAGCATGCCAGTAATTTGCTCTTCTAAAAAAAATGCTGCTGAAATGTTACCCTAAGAAAGCAAGCCAGCTGTGTGCTCAGGTATTGAGGGATGCTAAATACTCAGGATGACATCATCCATTTCCACCACCTTTACATGCCTCTCTCCCACAGTCAGTGCAAAAGAGCAAGTTCTCACATCAAACTTGAGAGCCAGCTCTGCAAGTCACACCAGACCTTGAGGCTTCTATTTTGTCACCTGGAAACTGAGAATTAAGGATAAAGTCTTCTATTTATAAATATTGTAGCACCACAGACTACAAGAAGAGATTTTTAACCACAGTGCCTCTAAAGGTGTTTAAGCCTGAGAGAAGACCTAGATACTAAAATCAACATGTCCTTTCCTGCCAGAAGTTGTTATCAAGTACCCTACTTCGGAGGTTATCATGAAAGGCTTACATCATCAGAAGCTTGACAACCATGTCCCACTGAAGTTTAGGGTCAGTTTTCAGAGTGCTAGGACAGCCTGCCCTGAAGCAACTGGATTTTGCTTCCAGTCACACCAAGGACCAAGTCCTTCAAATTACCAACTTTGGAATTCTTTTAAGAAGAAATTGATTTTTTATTATTATTCTTATTACTGAAGCGTGCCAGCAGTAAGCCCACTATCTCATTTGTTGTCACCATGTTATCATGTGCATGTCAGATGCCCCCAGCTTCATCACAAGTGCACACCCAGCCCCCGCCAACAGTCATTCCCATGGTTACTTACAGAGAGGCATCTTTGTGCTTCTCAAAAGCCTAAAACATCCTTTTCCAGTCTTTAGGGAAACAAGTAAAGGAATAGCTACAGGGACTGGTTTACAAAGTTACTGAGTCCCCTAAACCAGGGGTCCTATAACCTAAGGTTATAGAACCAGCCACAGCCCCTGAACCACATGTCTGCTTGGGCAGGCATTGCCTCATTCAGTGTTTACAGACTGCCTCACGTATTAGGCTTCTGGCTCACAAACAGCATTTTTATTATTGTTTTATTTTTAGATATTACCCTGAATTTCTGGTTGGACCTTTAAGTGCAGACAAATGGCCCCATGGCTCTGATGCTTCTTAGAGGTTTTGATCATTCACATCAGCTGAGAAGCTGGCTCCTATTTTATGGATTTTTTCCCCTCTGAATCAGTCTCCAGACTAAAATGGTACCAAAATCTCTGCAGACTTCTCCCTCCCCCAGTGGTTTCAGCTGTTTTTATTGCTCTGAGGCACCAGACAGTTTTGTTAATAACGGTAAATCCTTTTAGCCTCTGGTTAGCGCAGGTTGTGCTGTGATTGACAAGGTAATAAAAGTGTTAATGAGAGAAACTGGCACAGCCAGAGATCAATAGTTGCCAATAAGAAAAACAATTCTGATACTTAATTTTGTAGAATTCCCCCAAAGCGGTTGAAAATACATCACAATCAGTCTATTTTATTGTTTAATAGATGTACTCTCCCTGGTGGTCTCAGATAGAGATCAAATTAACTGGAGATTGGGTGAAATGGCAAAGAAGAGAGGAGGATCCTTGTTCCTCCCAAGTTTGCAGGACTGTTGGGACATGGAGCTCTAGGGCAAAACCATTTCTGAAATAAATGTGTTTGGGGCTACCTTTCCCAGCCAGATGATTCCCCCAAATCACTCCTTTGTGAACATTTTTCCTGGAGTACAAATATAGGAGGGAAATAGCATGCAAGGCCAGCTGCAGTGCCAGTGGTGACATCCAGGTTTACTGACAGAAGGTCAACCATAAGCAAAAATGCTGCATCAACAGTGCTGCCACAAAGGGCAAAGACACAGGGATGCTGAAGGAGTCAGAGAAAATGCCCTTTAAAAAAAAGCAGTCTTAAGATTAGTGCCAACCTGGGTTTCTGAGAGCTAATCAGAGTGCTAAAAGCAGATGAAGCACACATAACTTGTAGCATGGATTAACATCAGTTGCTTGCTGACAGGCTCCCGTACACGGTACACCCTGTGTGGCCCTAAACACCCTGTAATACCCTAAATCTCTTCTCACAAATATGTCTGGTGCCAGATGCACATAAAAGCCTAATCCCATTTCAAGGGCAGCTGTTAAACATAGAACGTGTGATGGCAGCAGGAAACACCACCAAATTGGAAATGCAGTGAGAGGAGGGAAACAAATTCAAGAGGGGCGCAGAAAGACTGTAAGTCAAATGGAAGAGAAACTGTTATGCATTTGTGAAAGTATGGAGAAGGGGAGAAGGGCCAATCTTTAACAACACAAAAATGACTGCGAATACATTATCCAGAGGTGGCTGGATTATGCATGGATGGTAAGACTCTTCCAATAGCTAACTAACGACAGCTTGTGTGGTCCCACTGGTTGTGCACAGGGAATATTAGCAAAGTCAAAGATGAAAGGAGGCCTCTTCACATGGGCTACGCTCACAGAGGACGCTGCTGTGAAACCCCTTCTCAGGCAGGACAAGAAATGGCCAGCTCCAGCTCTGACAGCAATAATTTTTGATACATATGCATCTGACACAAAATTTCCATTTCTACCCCTGCATCATGAGGGGCACAAGGCATTTTGTTGTACTATGGAACACTGAGGGGTAACAGAGGACATTGGTGCAGGGCTGACTTCGGGCTCTAAGCCTAGTAGTCATCAAAACTGATGCCAAAACGTCACCTGTCTTGAGAAACTGCCTTTAGAGATCACTCCACCCATTATTTTTATATGTAGGAATATTATGCAGGCTCTAATGTAGATTTCCCTAGTATTACATCTCACAGTTGTCTGTGGGCTTTGGGGGAGGCACAGGGAGGCTGGCGAATGCAGACGCTCTCACTTTACACCAAGAAAGCTCTGCACAGTGATAAACCCAGGCTGATTTTTTAGCTACACAAGTATGCAGACAGTAACATACCAGAGGAGTGCTCTTTCCTGAAAGTTTTGGGGTGAGCTCAGAGGTGCTGCGAGCTGCACTCTCACCTGGTGGGAGATGAGCTGTGCCTGAATTTTCCAACATGGGCCCTTGAACTTGTGACTAAAGCTACATGGAGCCAATCTGCAGGTCCAGCTGGGCACACAAGGTCTCCAAATGCAGACTCTGCCAAAGCAAGTACGGATTTCTGTGGAGCGAATACAACTACAGCAGAGCCAAAAAGAGTAGATAGATCCAAATCTGTTCTTCCTTCCCCCTCACATCCTATAGCATAATTAAACAAATATTCCCGGCTGTAAAGAGAAGAGAATAATTGGAGTCAAAGAGCATGAAGGGAGAGATCAGTATGAAAGGATACCCAGATGACACCAAGGGGTTTGGCTTATCCCTTTGGCTTTATCCCCCTTTTCTCATCCTGTCTGTATTAATGTGGTGCTAAAACCTTATTGTGTGACTGCATTATTATTAATGGCAACTGGTACCCCAGAGGTCAGGGTGGCACTGCAGCTTGCCATTCACTTTAATTATCGATGCACATCACCAGCTTCAGAAATAAGAAGAGATAAGGTGAGGATTATTGAATCCCATCTTATACTGTGTGTTATCGTACACTCTACATCCTGATCGGTTCCTATCAGCTTTTCTCAGCTCACTGTGGGAAGGGAGGGGGAAGAAAGAAGGTTTTCCCTTTATATTTTAATTTTGCCCACATATTTACAAATTTGGCCAAAACAAAACAAATTCTGACCATCACATTAATGGCTACATAATATTTAGATCTTTAGATATCCAAATATGAAGGTTTTTAGCTCTTTAGAAACCCAAATATTTAGATGTGTCTGAGGGAGCTGTTGGTGTGCTTCTGGACTTTCACTGAGGCAGGTCATGTTACAAGTACATGGTTTAGTCTTATTTGCTAGGGCCAGATCCAACTAAAGAGAACTTAGAGATGTAGACAAAATTCACCATTCGCTGATAAAAAATGTTATTCACTGTCATTTTACCCAGACTCAACACTGAACTAAGCAAGATGAATTAAGACAGGGAAAGGGATGGGTTTTCCAATCAACTAAAAAAATTATTAAGATCTCAATTGCATGAAGTATTTTCCCAGCAGAGTCCTCCCAACCTAAAGATCAACGTCTTACATGGTATATTCAAAGAGAGAGAGAATTGCTGGGTGGAAAAATAATTAATGGAATCTCTGCATCTGCGGAGAGTCCCCTCCACATAGTGGGCATTCTGTTAAAATAATATTATTGTATTATTTATGGAAATGTGTACAAAAGCCAAACAAGAGAAGCTATCCATATGCACTTAGCACCCATGCTAACTTCGAAATGCTGCTGAGAAAAAATGGTTGGCTTTTATCGATCCTGTCATTTACAAGCCACATAACTCAGCTCTCAAGTTCCAGTATGCACACACTCCCAAACAGAACTCATGGTGTTTGTTGGTGACAAAACAAGATTAGGAGAAAGGGGGATTTGAATAAAGCTTTCTGTGGGGAACACTGCCCATGCCACTATATGGCTTCTCCCTATTTTCATGCAAGGCACACGTACCTTGTTAGCATTTCTTTTAATATTTCCAGTTACAATCAAGAGGCAGGTAGGTTTGCCACATGAGTTAAAGAAAAGGTCTTTGACAACCCCCTTTCTGAACTGAAGCAATGAAATATATATATATACACACAGCTCCAAACACTTTGCTCTCTTTCAAAGCTTAATGATTACCTCTTAGAGATGCAATGACAAGAGGCGCCTTTGGCAATCCCATGATCCTCTTCTCCTTCTGAGAACGGGCAGAATGAAGGGGAAGAAAAGCCCAGAAGCCTTTTTTTAGCCTCCTTATTTTTCTTTGTCACATCATTAAGGGTTCAATGAATCTCCAATTAAATTTCCCTGACTGCTGTCACCATTTTGACTGATAAGTGTCCTTGGATCAACCTCAGTAGGGCATGTTGTTGCACTGAACCCCCCTTTCCACTCACCATCCATTATCAGCCCCTTGTCATCATTACCTTCACATGTCAGTTCATTTACCACAGAAACGGTGTCACCAACTGATAGGGGCAATAGAAAAACATTTGTTACAAATAAGGAAGAACTCTAATAAATCAGGTTGTGCTTCAGTCAGAAACTCATGGAGAAAACAGTATTTCTCCAGCATGTTTGTTCACCAGTTGCCCTCTAAAATATTTTTTCCTGTCCTTATGTTAAACTCTAAACAAAACACACATGCACAAATACTCATTCTCAAAAGGAACAATCAAACAGAGCAGAGCTATGTGCAGATAAAACAGGTTTTACAGCTTTGGACTTTCTTAATTTTAAACCCCCCCCAAAAATATGAACCCTTGCGTTAACTTCAAGACCCTGACATGCTAACAATGTTTAAGCTACAGAAGCTAAGAGTCCTTGCTACTGATTCTGTCTGAAGATTTTCTACCAAAACAGTTTTTCATCAGAAAGCAAAAACTTAGTTAAAATTAAAGCCATTTTTATGAAAGGGTCATTTGTGACCCTGATTGCAAAAAAGAAATCAGGAAGAAGAGAGTAGGATATTTTACACTTCTTTAAATCTTGAATTTTTTAATTTCATGTTTTGCAAATTTCTTATAAAAAATTACAGTTAAAAATTGAAATGTACAAAGCACAATATAAAATTTTAAGTTTATCTAAAAAAATATTTAAATTTATCTAATCTGATTCAAAAGTTACATAAAAGTTTCCTTCTGACATTTGCAGGCTCAGGACAGAATTTCACTC
Organism: Empidonax traillii; assembly: GCF_003031625.1. Taxonomy (NCBI): domain Eukaryota; kingdom Metazoa; phylum Chordata; class Aves; order Passeriformes; family Tyrannidae; genus Empidonax; species Empidonax traillii. Next base: position 129,425 of record NW_020955828.1, on the reverse strand, counting down.
TATGTGGGAATTCCTTTGAAACTCAGAAAAAAATCTACATGGGGTGGGAGCACCATTATGCGTTTGGCACTAATTAAAGGAACAGTGCACACAGACTTCAGGTTATACATGTACTGTCCCACTGACCTAGCCAGGACAACAGCCATGTTTTTGCTCACTATTTGTTCAGCATCTTGTGAAGAAGGAATCTGTCCGTGACAAACGCGCCTGTCCCTGCAGTGATTTATCATATAAAAAGGTCTTTATACATTTCACACCAAGGACTGTATCCCCAAGGACTGACGCAGAACCACTGCTGCAATCCCTCTTCTTTTTTCCTCCGATCACCGTGAAAGCATGGAAACATCCCTAGGTGTCTGACAATTGACAACACAGCAGGGGAGATCTGCCCTTCAAAAATAAATAAGTAAACCCAGAACAGCCTTGCTAAATCATTTGCAAATGAAACCTAACTGCACGTGTGCTGCAGCACACCATTATCCCCACCCCAAAAACAACTCCTGGTACGGGAGGAGATCAGCACACATTGCCCCAAAGCCTTTAGGGCTCAGGAAGTCACAGCTGCTTCTCATTATGAATGAGTTTCATCCTTTGCTAGAGGTTTATCCATGACAGTAAGAGACAGATTTGTCAGTGCAACATCCTGGACAATTTTACTCAAGCTCCAGTCCAGTCCTTACCTCTAGTTCCCATATACTCCATCTATTCCAAGGGAGGCAGCCAACCTCACAAAGGGCAAAGACTAGCTTTTTCCTTCGGGAATGTTTGGAAGACCATCTAAGCAATTAAAAAGCTTCGCTGCTGTTGAAATTAAGAGGATTAATGCTCTTAAAACCCCAGGGATCCTTGGTTCATCAATCCACCAGCACACACTTTTTCCTATCTGCTGGTACCTGATTTTAGCTGATGTATTCAGGAGCAGCAGGACAGAGTTCACATGGGGCAGCGGCTGCTTAGTGAGCAGGGACTGTAGGTTTGCAAAGGCCACTCCAGAGCACCACAACATTGTGCAATTTGCACTGATTTATTATGCAATTAGCAATGGGTGCATCTCAGTGCACGACGAGAGACAACACTGGCAGAGCTCAGTGCTTAAAGCTGACTTTGTACTCAGACACCTAAATAACTGCCTCTGTTCCCTTCACAAATTTCAACCAGAATTTCGTCTGAAAATGAAGGCAACTTCTACAGATTTTCGGTGCTGAAAATCTCAATCAGAGACCACAAAACTATGAACAATGATTTTAAATGGATGACTGTCATGTAGCCTTATTGGATGCTACACAGACACAGAGCAGAGACTTAGCATACTATAAAGCCACAGTGCAAATGCTTACTTTAGAATGGAAATTCATAGACAAATCAGAGACAAGGAATTCCTCTGGGAAATCAAGTCATATCATAGCTATAAAAACCAGATGCACATGAAGAAGGTTTTCAACATGTACACATGGACCATGACAAACATTAGGCACGCAAGGGTTGGGTGGATCCCATATGGCTCCATCCCATCCCCAGACCATACCATCAGGTGGCAAAAGATGGGGTGAATGTAACCTTGCAAAGGTCAATGCAATTTCAACTGCCCAATTTTCTTTGTAACTTGCTCTTGTTCAGTTGAAATCCTCTGTTTGCATCAAAACTCTGAACTTCTGGGGCCCTTACAAGATGGGCCAGAAACACGACAAAGTTACCCACTGTATTTCTATTGAATATTTGTTCCAGTGACTGCCACTTGCTTGGTGGATAAAGGGAGATAGGGCAAGATAATTAACTTGGGGGTTTTTCAGATGGGTATTCTGAGGTCTCTGAGCATGCCTCAGCTCCCATAGCCTATTGAACATGCCCTCAAGGCAGCTTCCCTTCCCTCTGCCATTCACAGCAGTATCCCTATTTTAATTCTTCCATGCACTATTGAAAGCCTCTAACCCAGCAAATAATTTTTTAGGGTAGAATCACTCCCCTTTGACTAAAAAAAAAATTCTCCCGGTCCTCCTAGAAACACGGGCAAAACACAGGTGCAGAGAAAGGAAAAATTAAATTAATCCTGGAGGAGAGTGTCCAGAGGTGAACAAGAGCCTTTACCGCCAAGAATCAGATGTGATGCTTCCTATTACAGGGAAAAGCTCTGTTCCCATAATGTGTCTTTTTCCAGTATTTCTACATTTCTTCCTTTCCTTGCTAGCCCACTGAGAAGATTAAGATATAGAAATGCCAAGCCACTAAGAGGGGCAGACCAGACATCAGAGAAATAACAGTGAAATAAAACCTGACTGCACATATGTTTTAGTGATACTGTTTGAAGGAGATTCCTGAATTGCAATTATAAAACTAGGAAAAAGCACCAAAGACATAGCAGAGCCATCCAGAGCACTGCAGGCCTTGACCAAACCCCGGGGCATCAGGTGTTACATATATTTTCCTTTTGCTTTTTCCTAAGTCACCAGTTTGACCACATGAAGAAGAGCTTACTTAAAAAAAAAAAAAAAAAGAGAGAAATAATTCAGCCTTTTTAAGAAAAAATAATTAAAATCAATTACAATTCATGGTCTTAAGAACAAGTTTGTCAAGAAAGACCAGCAAGCACTTCCCTCCTCTAAAGCCAAGCTGCTGCCTCAGGCCCACCCTCTACACAACACCTGCACATGGGTCCCAGGGACAAGGGACCTGAAACAAGGTGGCTTGAAGGAGAATCTCAGCTGCTGGAGGACATTTTTGGCCAAAACTATCTGGAAAAGTGGTGCATTTGCAAGTGGCTGTGGCTCAGTGTCGATGGCAGGTGCCTGCCTGAGAAGTGGAGTGGCCAGTTGAGTTCCAATGGCAGCCCCAGAGCTGGGCACTGCCCGGCCCCTTGGCAGTGCCTCAGGGAAAAACGCATTCAAGAAAGGGCAAAAAGACGCAAACAGCAAGGAGTGACGGGGGAAAGTACAAAAAACAGCCCTGCAAGCTCTGAGGGGAGAGCAAAAGGAGGAAGGGGAGGAGGTGATCCCCCTGCAGCTTGTGGAGAAAAAGCCTCATATATACCCCTGAGCTGAGGGGTATTTCCTGAAGCTGTGAGTTATTTCAATTAATCATGATTAAATTATCATTTTGAGTGATAGGAAACAAAAGATTATTCCTGATGACTAAGCAAGCCTAACTGCCATAAAAATGTTTGGCATCATCACTGCCAAAAATGAACTTCACTTTGGATGAGAAATACGTCTGATGAGCATGATTTAAAAAATTGGAGGAATAATTTATGGAAGTGAATAAAATAAGAATTTTCTGACTATCCAGCAGCTGTTTAATAGGGTATCTTCTATCAAATTAAGTGTAAAGGACAACTCCAGACAGAGGAGTTGTCAAGCACAACATAGTTCAATTTTCCTGGACCTCACTCAACACAGCACACCTCAAATCACAAAGAGAAATCATTAGGAATGGGGAAAAAAAAAAAAAAAAAAAAAAAAAAAAAGGAAAAAAATATTGCAAAGGTCCTCTGAAGCTACTTTGCTGTGTTAGACTGAAAGGAGATTTTGTATTTTTTCCTGAATCAGACCCCATACTAAAGCTCAGTTAGGAAGAAATTTAAGGGTCTGGAAGCTACAAGCAGTGAGCAGGGAACTTCTTACCCAGTTGTGCCTGCAGCTGGGCTGGAAACTTTTAGTCTGATACAAGTTTGAGAGAGCACACAGCTTTGCTGTGAAAACTTAAGGCAAAAGGACACACACCACATCTTGTTGAGCTGCCTCAACAGTTAATTCACTCATTGTTAAGATCTGCCTTTTGTTCTGTAGCCTTCAGCTTTCAGCCTTCAGATCTCATCACACCCTTGTGTGCTCAACTGAAGAGCTCTTTAGCTACAGAAAACATGGCTATATTCAGTCTTTTATCAAATCACTTTTCGGCTTGCTCTTTGTCAAGATGAACGGGCAGAGCTTCTGGGCAGCTCCCACATATTTCATTTTGAAAGGCAATCACGTAAAATGCAAGGTGTTATTCCAGAAGCTGCTTCATAGGGGCTTGATACAGACCTTACCCTTTTGGCTCTACCTCTTTTGAAAGACCATCATATTTACACAGCAGTATCTTTTTGAGAGCTGATCATACTGAATCATAATCATACTGAAAGCAAGAAGCTGGGCATTCCCCCATATTGGCACAAGATGCCAGCTATTTCACGCTCTGCATCTTAGAGCATTCAGGGCAGCTTGCAAACTGATCAGAAGGAGATTAACAGAGACCAAAAAAATCTTACTTGGTTGCTCCTCCATCCATCCTGATACATTAAAAAAATAAAAATTATCAAAAACAGGGAAAAGAATCAATGTGGGGAAAGAAAGCCAGCATATCAACTACTAAAAAGAAAACCCAAAAATAAAAAGTTTGTTCGGAGGTGTTCGCCTGCTGCATGTTTCCAAAGTCATGGATTGCTTAGCACTGTTTTTACAGGGGCTGAGAAAAGCAAAAGTTGGTGAACGCAGCTAAAGTGCCTTTCAGTGACAGAGCAAGCAAGAGCTTGGGCTGGGTATGCTTGACACATCTATGTTGCTCCCTGCCTTCTGCACTGGTAGACAAATAGCTACCAGCACTGGGAGGAAGAGATCAAACAATTAAAAATATTTAAATACATAACACAGAGAATTCCATTAACTTTAAAGCACTGATTCATTTAGTGTCTGATTCTCTGGGTTTTTGAACCTTAATCTCAACCCACTAACTCACTAGCATTTTCCTTCAAAAAATAACAAAATAAAGGGTTCCCTCCTACCTGAGGGTATGAAGGAAGGCGCGGACTGGAATTGTTTTATGTCCATTTCACTGCGATAGTGGGTAAAACCCACAGATAAAAGTAAATGATGAAGAATTATTACACCATTAACACACTCTATCATCATCCAAGTGTGCTGGTGGATATACTGTTTATATTTTTTAATATTCATATATGTATACAAGGTATACACATACACACACTCACAAGCCTGACTATAACCACTCCCAGTCAACAGATTTTTCAGGACAGAGCATCTGTCTTTGCTCTGCAAATGTAGCACCACAGTCCCAACTCTCAGGAAGCTTCTGGCTGTCCTTATAACAGACCCACCAGCACTCAAGGGAGACAACAGATGCAAAGCAACCTGAAGCTTCCAGCCCCTTCAGTCATCTGAGGGGGCAGAAGGGCTCCATAAGGTGACATCAGCTGCAGAGACTTCTCTCTATGAGCATAAAAATAATGGTTTAAATACATGACATCCAGATCCTCCAGGGAAAGGCCTCCTGTTTTATTCTAGTCCCATGATATCCTGCAGCTGTGCCTTTGAACTAGACCTTTCTTTTTCCATCGTTAAAGAGTTGTGACATTTTCTTTATTTAGCACTTGAGTTTTTATTTAAAAATATGAACCACCAAATTTGTAAATCTTAACCAGCAACAAGAACCATCTGTACATATTTATGAAGTACTCTGGCTGGATACGTTAATGATGGAACACAGCACACATGCATATTCCTGCTTGCGATATATTTTTTGAATGCTCTTTTTCTCCAGAGGAGGCAAATGACTAATTGTTTCTGTTGCTCAGGTGTTTGAAGTGGAAAATGGGCATTTCTGCTGTTCTGCCTCCATTTCTAGGTGCTAAGCTTGCACATGTACACTAAAAATAAAGCAATTCATGAATGTTTGGACCTTGGTAAAAACTCCATCCCTGCCCCCTTGCCCCTAGGCTAGGACTAATTGCTGCCTGCATGTGCATGTCAAACTGTCCCAGCTGTTTTATGATTTACTGTTGCAAAATAAAAATCGATCTAGAAACATGTGAATGAATCCAAGGTTAATCCTTCTGCTACTGACTCCAGTTTCCCTGCCCCACACCTTCAAAAGCAGGGATACTGCCCATGTTTTGCTCTCATCCAACCCCAAATTTAGCTGATTAAAGAGTTACCTGTTTGGAATTTAAAACACCAAAGTCTAATCATGACCCTGAAAAAACACCATACAGCTGTTGCCTATACACAGGCACCATGCTAGATTGCCAGAAAGTTTCCAGGTGCTCCAGTCCTGGTCTGCATGCTGGAAAAATCAAGGCCAAGCCACTGGATTTCTGCTCACACACAATCCTAATAATAGCATCAAATCAAGGAGTACCCCACCCATTTCCCTTGGGCTAGCTCTGAGACTCCCTATATCCTGGGATTTCATGCCAAGAATAATGGGAGCTGCTGCTGAGAGAGAAATGCAGCTATAGTCCCTGTCCTCTTGTGGTGGATCTGGACGCCATTGAGTGATCACAACAACAGGAAAGAGCATCACTGACCCTCCTTCCAAACAGTATAGCTGTGCTGGAAGAAATTAAAGATGCCTTTAGACAGGCAGGTAACCAGAAAAATTTTGTGTTGCCCCTTCTATTTCATAAATAAGTGTATGCATTGAAAAATAATGCATGGTTGGACTGACCCTTTCCAGCCCATTGGCTGCAGGAAAGTATTTTGAAAATTACTTTAATACATATTTACTCAATGGACTGGAATGATTTGCTTTGGCACATGAATATGCCTTATTAAAAGCTGCTTACATAGAGATCACTCAACCCAGCCCATTTTTTCAACACTTCAAAGCATGTATGAAATACTTTGTTCCTTACATGTAAGTCTGGAGGACCTGTTGTTTCTCTTATCTTCTGCTAGAGAAAAAGGGGTACCTTAAAAAGAGCAGAATAAAACTGGTTACAATGAGGGCTGCAATGGCATGAACTGGCTGAAAAAAAGTCTGTCTGTAACTGAAACTGAGGGATCACAGAATCGCAGAATATGCCAAGTTAGAAGGGACTCAAAAGAATGGTCGAGTCCAACTCCCAGCCCTGCACAGGACCATCCCCAGGAGTCACACCATATGCCTGAGGGTATCACCCAAATGCTTCTTGAACTATCAGGTGTGGTGCTGTGACCACTTCCCTGGGGAGTCTCTTCCAGTGCCGAACCACTCTCTGAGAGAAGAATCTCTTTTCTAATATCCAACCTAAACCTCCCCTGACACAGCTTCAGGCTGTTCCCTTGGGTCCTGTCACTGGTCACCACAGAGAAGAGATCAGTGCCTGCCCCTCTTCTTCCCCTCACAAGGAAGTTGTAGCCTGCAATGAGCTCTCCCCTCAGTCTCCTCCAGGCTGAACAGACCAAGTGACCTCACCCACTCCTCACATGGCTTCCCCTCAAGGCCCTTCACCACCTTTGTTGCCCTCCTTTGGACACTCTATGGCGTAATATTTTTCTTACATTGTGGTGCCCAAAACTGCATACAATATTCAAGGTGAGGCCTCACCAGTGCAGAGCAGAGCGGAACAATCACCTCCCTCAACCAGCTGGAGATGCTTTGCCTGATGCCCCCCAGGACACAGTTGGCCCTCCTGGCTGCCAGGGCACAGTGACTAAAATTGCCATCGACCTAAAATTGCCAACTTGCCATCGACCAGGATCCCCAGGTTCCTTTCTACAGCACTTCTTTCCAGCATCTCATTCCCCAGATGTATGTACATCCAGGATTGCTTCATCCCAGGTGCAGAATGTGGCACTTTCCCTTGTTGAACTTTATATGGTTGGTGATTGCCCAGCCCTCTGATTTGTCGAGGTCTCTCTGCAGGGCCTCCCTGTCCTCAAGGGAGTCAACAGCTCCTCCCAGTTTTGTGTCATCTGCAAACTTGCTTAGTATCCCTCCTAGTCCTGCGTCCAAGTAATTTATAAAGATAAAGAGAGTAGGGTCTAAGATGGATGAGCTGGCCTAGGGTGGCAAGTTTTTAGCAGGGCCTGTTCTGATAGGACAAAGGGGAATTGCTTTAAACTGAAGGAAGGTAGATTCAGACAAGAAATAAGGAAGACATTTTTTACAAGGAGGGTGGTGAAACACTGGAACAGGTTGCCCAGAGAGGTGGCAGGTGCCCCCCATCCCTGGGAACATTTAAGGTCAAGTTGGACAAGGTTTTGAGCAACCTGGTGTATTTGAAGATGCCCCAGGTCACTGCAGAGAGGTTGGACTAGATGGCCTGTAAAGGTCCCCTTCAACTCAAAATTTTCTATGATTCTTTGAACGTATGATTCATCCCACTCTCCATATAAAGCTTCCTTCAGAGGGTGCAGTACCCCAGGGTACAGAAACCTTTTGCAACATGTTCCAAAAAGGCTCATTTTTCAGTGGGATAAGAAAACCTTTCCATTATCCTCATCCTCTGCGACAGGTCAGCCCACCCGCTACATGAGCCTGCATCGCTTTACGTGTTGGGGGTAGTAGCACCCGAGCAGCCTCAGGGAAAAGTACCTTAATTGCTGGTAATGCAATAGCTCCACTTAGCACCCGCAAAGCAATTAAAAAACGGAATCAAACATTTTCTGGATACACATTCAGGGAGCAGCCGGCTGTGTTGGCATGTTACTCCATTACTTAACCACTGGGTCATATGTCTGTGACTACAGATGGCTTTTACATCCGCACCTCTTAAGCAGCATCTGATACCACGACCGAACACAGGCCCAAGGGGAGGATGCATACCCTTCCTGCTTCATGCATTCATTCTGACCAGAAAGACCTTTTCCTTTAAATTAAACACCATCTCAGGCAAGGCATCAAAAGGTTTTCCTGCAGCCCCATTAGACCCATGGAAGCAACCTTTCTTATCTCCAGCATGCACTACTCATCTGCAGTTCAGCTGCAGCTCTGCCTTGTGAAAGTCCAAGGATTGGCAAGTAAAATGACCTTTCCCCATCAATCTCCAGCACCCCAGGACACCCACACTGCTTCCCATGGAGTACTACTAGGCATGTTTCTTAACAATATTTTTCCTCCAACCCCCCTTCATCTGAGTCTTTTCTTCCAGGCATCTCCAAAGCACCCACAACCTCCATGGGTGGTTGCAAAAACATCACTATGCAAGTGTTTGCAGTGAAAATCTGCTGGGCTTAATGCTGACACAGCTACACCTGCTTAGCCATTGGTTACATAAGGAAGGTAACACAGAAGATCAGCAAAAAGTGCTTTGGTCTACCTGAGGCAATGTACCAGCAAAATCGGCGACAGTGCAAAATATGAAAGACAATCATCTTACAGTCAGATCCACGGGGCATCAATTTACCAAGTATCAATCAGAAAGTATTCACATTATGGATCCTACTTTGTGTCAGGCACTCTGTGGCACAGAGAAGAAATGGTGCAGACCATAACTCATGGGCCCTTGCTTACTGTACATATGCAGGCTTTGACAAGTGCCTTGGTGAACACCTGTGAGCTCTCATGCCCGTCCTCAACCAGAAGCTAGGTATCCAAATGCCCCAGGTTTACTACTCACTTGGTTGAGTATTTTGATGCTTATGGTAATATAGTGAAGGACTGTAGGACTGTTTTGTTCAAGGAAAACTATGATGGGTGAAAATTGCATAAAGCTCCTCAGGATGTTTTTTCTTATTTGCATGCTTCCCATGCAGAGGAAGCCACATACAGTAGCAAATATTTTCCCAAAATCTTTTCCACTTGCAGAATAATCCACCAAATTATTCCATGTTATTAAGGACTCATGACGTATAAAATAAGATGTGAGCAGTATTTTATGACACATTTCAGGTTAACCAAAACAGTTTGTTTGACTCAAAATGAAACTTTTCATTCCATGTTTGAGGACAGGATTTTCATATTGCTGAAAGCAATTGCACCCAGCATTAAAAACTGGGGTATTTTTTCTTCTTTTCCCAATTTTCACCATGTTTCCATACACTTCTTGAAAACATCTGTCCTTTCTTTCACCCAAAACTGCTTCCAAAGCTCAAGATTCACTTGGAAATAAAACATCAACTCAAACTGCATTTGTATAGCAAACACAGCCCTCACTCTAGCACACATACTAGAGGTGACACATACATAAGGAGGGGTTTGCTTCCTTCCCATACAAATAAATATTTAACTGGCTCAGATACAATCTGCTTGGAGTGTCAAGCCTTCTCATTGATTACTCTGTTACCTTCTTGTTAGTGTTGAAGATCATCTCCATATCTTTAGAAAGAAAGTTGGAATAACCTTGAAAATGGAGAAGTATTTACTGGAGAGCAAGAGGTGCAAGGCTTCACTGCTGAGAACAAAATAGGTTTGAAATTTCAAGTCTAAAGCAGGATGGAAAATGAGGAAGTTCTTGGGATTTTTTTTTTGGAGTTTCCTAACAAACATTTTTTCCTATGGTTTTGTGAAACTAAGAAGTGGGCTACCTCTCTCCTCAGTAACAGATCCTCCAAAAGAAAAAAAAAAAAGGGAAAGAGTTAAGAGGATGCAGTTTGTTTTCAAGGTAGGAAACAGAGCAGCAGTTAGATTTTGGAAGTTAACTCTCGCAAGGTGCTGTACAAATCTGTTCTGTCCTTTAAGTACTGCCATGTACCAAGCACGTTGTCCTCTACATGTCCCCTTCAGCACGGTGCCCATGGGATCACATATTGAACAATCGCTTGCTGAGATTTTGCAGAAACATAGACAGGACTTGGTGTCCCAAATCCCAGTGCAGAGAAATTTCTGAAGAGTCAGCTCTGTTTTGGGATGCTTCTCCAAAAAGAAGTCATTTTGGCTCAGCACTGTGTGCTGATCCTTCCCCACGGTCAAAGTCAGGGCTGTGACAATATGCCAGCTGAAGATGGACATAGGTAATATATTCTTAGTGTGAATTCAGGGGCTCAGAGGGGCATGATAGGATGGACACAGCTCAAAACTGCTGCTGAAAACAGAAATTTTCTTTTCACTGCATTCACCTCCACCCTTAAATAGGTGTTTTTCTCCAAAGCATCAACCTTTCTCATCTTACAACCTTGCAGAGCTTAAGCTTGGCACTCAGTATATTTCTTTGGTTCTTTAATCGGGCAAAATTCATCATAGTTTGCAAGAACTGTAGAGAAAAGGTGGGAAGACACTTCATCCTTAAGACAGTTTGGCTCCAAATAACACATTGTTCCTCTCAGCACATGCTGTATGTAGGTAGTAAACCTTAAAACAAACAAATGAACAATTTAATTTCTAAAATAGGAAAAAAGTCCTTCTATGAATAAGATTAAAAAGCAGGTAAGAAAAACTCATTTGGAAGGGGGAAAAAAAAACAGCTGTGAAACAACCCTTAAGAGCTTTAGAAGGAAGGTTTGATCTTAGGTGATACCTGAGGTCTGGCCTGAAGAGAGGGCTCTGGATGACTTATCTGGGGCTCGCACAAAAATCCTTGGTCACCAGTATCCTCAGTGCCAGCAAGCATGAGTTGGAGCCATGCTTTAATCGACAGCCCAGATAAAGAGCATGTTTTCCACTGAGGAGTTTGGGTGGTATAAATCTGAACTTTTAACAGGTTTGAGTCTTGAGGGCAGGCACGCTCCCATTGCGAGCGCTCTTCCTAGGGGTAGATAAAAGCCTCCCATAAATAAAGCTTTGAAATCTTCCAGGAGAGGTTAGCAATACAAATTTGGGCACATGAAGCTCAGTGTAAGCAATAATTTCACAGATTTTTACCAGAAAGTAGATATATGGGAGCAGCAATGCACGATAAATCAACATATCTGCCTCCTCACTGGCTTTTATGATAGGCATTAGCAGTAGTGACTGTCACAGAGATCATAATGCCTTTATTTCAACCATCTCTGTAAGACAAAGTCAAATACAAGCAGTTGATATTATTTTTTACGTATAAACTCTTTTCCCATGCATTGAAGTGATGGAAAAATTGTTCCTGGTACACATCAAATCTGCGGGGAAGGAAAGAAGAAGGGAAGGAAGGAAGGAGGGAGGGAGTGAGGAAGGAAGGAAGGGAGGAAAGAAACAGTGCTTCAGTGCTTTCATTTGGGTTTTTTTGGTAGGGTTTTCTTGGAACCTTGAGGCAGCTGACATGCCTTGTCAAGTGCACCAGGGCACAGCCATCGCAGTGTCTCCCTGCCAAATAGGGCATTTTGGAGCTGCTGAGGGATGCACAGGGACCCGCTGACCTCTCCTTTAGGGTTCTGGAGTGAGTTTTGGTCTTACAATGCTGGTATCACCAGCAAAACACTATGTTAAATCTTTCTCTGTTGTCTTCTTGAATAAATCATCTTATATGTAATCTGATTATAAATATAATATAGACACATCAAGTAGATAATTAGTAAATATGGCTTTGCCAACAAAATTATTTTAATGCAGAGTTAGAGACACTGTACTGTCTTAAAAATGTATCTCTCTTTCTAAGGTAGGATTTAAAAGACAATTAAAAGAGTTTTACACATAAACCTAGATCTGTAAAAGTCCATAACTGCTATTAACCTAAATAGACCTGTGGAAAACCAGGCACTTGGTTCTGACTGGGAATTCCCCACAGTCCTCTATAAGCTTCAGAAAGAGAAGGCTGTTTTGTTGTACCAGAGTAATGTGTCCTTGCACCCCTCTTCAACTGCTCGCTCAACATGTACCATGCAGTGGACAGCTTGGTGAGTTGAATGCCAAATAGATGTTTTATTTTGGAGCTACCCTTTTTGAATTCCCATTGTGGGCAAGATTGGAAGCAGTGCCATGTAAGACAGTGGCAGTATACAAGGTGAAAGACAGTTTTATTCACTGCTTCATCTTCCATGGTCACATTCATTGCAATCCCACCTCTTTCTGACTCGCTTGCCTTCCATAAAACAACCCGTGGTTACCCTGGAGAATAATCAGACACATAATTGCAATCTTCCTCCTTTGTGGTTCCTCTTGCAAAATAGTGCTTGGTCCATATGTTGCTGCTGACACCACAGAAATGATGCTGTGGATTAATTACAGCAGGGGACACTTGGAGGGGGGAGCTTCATGTGCGTTTCTCTCCCACGAGGTGCACAGTTGCGAAGCAACCTGACACATCTGCCAGGGCTGTCTAAGAAACTATTAGCCAGTTGCTACCTCCTGTGCTCAAGAGCTGCAGGCAATTTCACAGTAATAGTTTCTCGGCTTCTTTCACGCAGGCAACCGTGGTGCCGAGATACTGACTTAAATATGTATCATGGAATGGCATCCTTAATAGAGGCTTTACGGGAACAAAATGTATATGGGTGATCTGCAAAGGCTCGTTGCAACTGACAGCTTTGTTATTGCTCCGAAGATGCACGGCGGGCACTGTGGGCCAGGAGCAGGAAGTAGCCACAGAAATGGACAGCTTTGATTCATGGCCCAGGAATGACTCCCCAGCCCACCTAAACGGACTCAGGGGCAAAATCAGAAGCAACTCTGTAGGGAATCCTAAAAAGTGTAATATTATTGCATGCACTGGGTTTGTGTGGCCAGGCTAGGGGTGGTGAATGTGTGCTACAGGGGTGGCCTCTGCGAGAAGCACCAAGACATGATGTCCTTAAAAATGTATGTCCAACAGAACCTGTGCCAGTCAGCTACAAGACTGACCCACTGCTGTTCAAGGCCAAGCCCATGAGTGGTGATGGTAGCACCTCTGTGATCACAGATTTAGGAAGGCAGAAAAAGTTACTGCTCAAGAGCAACTGCAGCCAGAGGAAGGAATAAGAATACATGAGAGAAACAGCCCTACAGACACCAAGGTCAGTGACGAAGAAGGGGGAGGAGGTGCCCGAGGGCATCAGAGCCCATCTAGGCCATGGTGAAGACCATGGTGAGGCAGTTGTGCCACTGCAATCCATGGGGGTCCATGGTAGAGCAGATAATCACCTGCAGTCTGTGGAGGACACCATGCCAGAGCAGGTGGATGTAAAGAAGAGCCCATAGTGGAGCAGGTTTGCTGCCAGGACTTGTGATTCCTCTGCTCCTGAAGAGACCCATGCTGGAATAGTTCATGAAGAACTCCAGCTTGGGGGAAAGACACGTGCTGGAGAAGTTCATGGAAGACTGTCTCCTGTAAGAGGGACCCCATGCTGGAGCAGGAGAGGAGTGTGAGGAGTCCTCACCCTGAGGAGGAAGGAGCGGCAGATGATCACAATCCTGTCCCCCTGTGCCACTGGGGGTAGAAGATAGAGAATTGGGAGTAAAGTTCAGCCCAGGTAGAATGGACGGTGGGGAAGGTTTTTAAAGATTTTTTTATTTTCATTACCCTACTCTGATTTGACTAAATTTTTCTCCAAGTTACATCTGTTTTGCCTATGATGGTAATTGCTAAGTGATCTCCCCCTGTCCTTATCTCAACTTGTGAGCCTTTCAATATATTTCTCCTCCCCTGTCCAGCTGTAGAGGGGCCTGATAGAATGGCTTTGATGGGCACCTGACATCCAGCCATAGAGAAGTAGAGGAGAGTTTCTGGGAACCTGGAGCACTCTGGCTTGAAGAAAGGACCATGAGCCAGTTTCTTCTGCAAACACAAACAGAAGAGAGACTTCTACACAGCAAAGCTGGGCCAAATATAGAAGTCACCTAGTACGGTCTGACATAAAAATGAATGATTTGCCTTTTTGCCTTTTTACTAAGAGGGAAACTGAACTTGAAAGCAAAGGCAGTTTGGGTATGTGAATGTGCAGAAGTAGGTTCATGGCTCATTGCAGGTGAATGAGGTAGATCATCCTGGTACATGCTGAGAAGTTGATTTAAAGCATCTGAAAGCTTAAATGACACTTAGTGCCTTCTGAAAACTACCTGAATCCCAGAGAAAGGGCAAGCTCTAAATTTTGACAACACTGCCAAGATGCACGTCCAGTGCCCAGAGACATCTCCTCCTGCTGCACAGTTTCTCCTTCATAGTATTCCCTGCGCAAATGGAGGGAAAAAAAAAAAAAAAAAAGAAAACAAACCCAAAATAGTAAAGGACTGGGCCCTGGAGGGATGCATTAGCCGGCGTTATTTTCTCGGTCGTCAAGTTTCAGCGATTCAGAACAAGTAGCGATGCCTCTCTGTATGGCTTTAATGACGTTTGCTGTCAGGGACGTGAGCCACAGGAAAGGACAGGGCTGTAACTTTATTTTAAGCCGAATAGGCTGTAGCTAAATCTCCTGAATCCCTTTCAGCTTTGGAAATGGCTTTCCCCTATCTCTGCCTTCTACCTGGTGCCTTCACATTGTTTGTGCTAAAAGGGGAATGATACTTTTAATCTCGAAAATGCCTTTGGAGCTTTGGAGTGGATCATTTTAAAGTCAACAGGGTTTAAAGCACATTAATGAGGGTATTCACCATAGAACAGTTTTATTTCTGTGTGTAACTGATAAACATGAACGTGACAGAATATAAGGGAAAAGAGGTGGGAAAGCAGTCGGGCTTGGAAAAGCAAACAAATTGTGGATCCAAGGTAAAAAGGTATCAGATTATTATAACACTAAAGCCGGCTGTGAATCTTCCAGTGAAACATTTTTTTTTTTTTTTAAGTTGTTGGTTTGTTTTTTTTTCCCCTGGGAGAATGCTCATTTGTCTGAACTGGAACCAAATATCCTCAAAGACTTTAATGACATTTTGCTGGATACCAGGCGAGTTTTTTGACAGAGCATCCACCTATATCCAGATTGATCTTCTGGGGCTGAGTGACAGCACCATCCTCTCCCTGGGATGCTGGCTGACCCCTTCCACTTGCTGCTCCCAGATTCCTTTTTTCTCACTTTCAGGCAATGCCAGAGGAGAAGTAGAGAGAAAAGTTTGTAATAAAAAGTGGTAATAGTGGTTCTTTCTAGGTACACTTTAAAATTTTTCATTAAGCAGGGAAAACTGAAAGAGAGTAGGGTTTAGATTAGATATGAGGAAGAAATTCTTGACTGTGGGGTGGTGAGACACCAGAACAGGTTGTCCAGAGAAGCAGTGAATGCCCTATCCCTGGCAGTGTTCCATACGAGGCTGAATAGGGCTCTGAGCAACCTGGTCCGGTGGAAATGTGTTCCTGCCCATGGCAGGGAAGTTGGAACTAGATGATCTTTAAGGTCCTTTCCAATGCAAACCATTCTGTGATTCTATGAGAAAATAAATTTCTGCCTAGATCTTTATGGTGACCATTTTGTGGCAGGTGGCATATGCTTTTTTTAAAATTATGTTTTCCTACCTAACAATTTTGGGTGTAAGTTCATGGCCCAGCTCTTTACGTGGTATTTGAAGACAGACTACACTGTAAGAATAACATTATCTTACTGCACAAATTTTTTAAAACAAAAATAGTAGCTGATGCTCATCATCATGGCTTATTCCTGTGGACACATAGGTAGTGCAAAATAGATGAGGGCAATAGCAAACAGGACTGAGTTTTTTTTTAGCAGGTTGAAAAAATAAAGAAAAATATTAAAATTGTTTACAAATTTAGAAAAAAGCAGGTCAAATTGGTTCTCAGGCCCCCTTTGTTAAAACATACTGGACAGAAAAAAACAAAACAAATCAAGCCACTCATTTAAATTGGGCACTTGTTTGGCTCCTAAAGATGTACAATATGATTATCAAACAAATCAATAAGCTTTCAGACTTTCTGAATGTCATCACAAACGATTAGGTTACATGAATGGCTCTGAGCCCACTCCGCTCTGACCACAGGGAAATCCAAAGTGCCACATTTGGATCAAATGGGGTGCACCTGGCTCAGAAATGTGAATTTTTGTCATCGTTGCTGTCCCCCAAAGGATGCTTATTAAGAGAAAAAGCAGGTAGAGCTGTAACACATATCACGATAGTAATGTTCTTCTTCCAACATGTGTAGAAATCAGATTCTAAGAGCATAAAGATGCACATGAAGATGTGTTGGCTCTAGTGGACATTTCTGTGGATTTTGAGGCTTGTGTAAATGGCATTCCACAGCAGGCACACGGCAAAAGGGACCATGCTCACCCTTGCACCTGACTTCAGAAGTGCTTGTCATCCTCATGTAGATACTTAAGCCTTAAAGGCAGTGTAGAGACACCCATCATGAGTGGCAGGATCTGACAAAAGTTGCTGTCTTCTTGTAGATCTGGCCTTGCTCATCTGAGTCTCCAACACCTGGGCCCATGGCATGCCTGTGCAAGGCCACTTGGTTTTAGAGGGGAGAAAGCCCACTTCCCTCCATCCTGGTAGCTGCTTTGTCACAGAACAAAAGCAAAGATCACTCTTAGATGGGGATGAAGCACAATTCTGACCAAAAAGTAATTAGCAGTAGCTAATTAATCAGACAGCCTGCATGTACAGATTTTCTAGATCCCTGGCAAGGAGAGCCCACAGAAAAGCAAAGCACAATATGGACTTCCCAAAAGGGGAGAGGCACTGAGGCAGCAAAGACAGTTCACCTTCACCACCATTTCACTTTGCCTTAGGATATCAGTGATGTAAACAACCTCCTTAGAGGAGTTACTTGAAGTATACCAGAAAAAGAAGTCCTAATTAAAGAAAAAGCAGTAGAAATAATTGCATGCCCTCAGAATGAGGGCAGAAAATTACTTCTTGCATCTTCCACTTACTTCCTCATGAAAAAAGTTCAGAATAAATTTGGCCACATTTTCTTATTTTCTGAAATCACAAGCACCATATTGACCCATGGAGGATTTAGGGCTTCAAAACTTTATATTTAAACCTCTGCCTCTCAAAACATTTTGAGGTTTTTTTTTTTTTTTCTCCTCTCCTGAATCTATTTCAACTATACCTGTCCAAATTACAGGTTAGCAAATCCATCTGCTTTAATTTTCTTCTTAAAAAGAACACAGGAGCTATTTGGGTTGCAGTTACTACAACAGTTACTACAACAGTAAGGAAGAGCTGGATTCTGCAGCCTCTTTTCCACCAGCCTCCCCTAAAACACTGACAGGCCGCATTGAACCCAACCCAACCAAATCTTGAACCCTAAAGTAAAGCACATCTGTGTGCACATGGCAGGGATGAATGATCCTCCTGTTGCAAACAGAGACAGGCCTGGTAGGAGGCCAGTGTCAGTCACTACAAGGGCCAAGTAGAAGAGGAGAGACCCAATCCCAGCTAAGATCTGATCTTTTTTCACAGATCTCCAGACCAATATCATGTTTTGATGAGAAAGTGCAAAGAGGTGAACTGGGTGAATGTGCCATCTTGTCTCTTTAAATAGAAAAGACAAAACTTCTAATCAACATCAAACAAAAACCCATACACCAAATAAACCTTGAGGGCATCAGGAATGAGATGTACTTACTCAATAACCCCAGCAGAATGATGTCCTGGTGTCATTGAACTCAACATGCCTTTTGCTATTGACTGTGATGAGATCCTGAGCTTTCTCGTTATCATTTTAACCACAGTTTGCTGGAGCTGGCTTTGCAGAATCACTGAAATATTATAGTTAGGTGAAGAGCAAATTCGCGTGTATCTCCCTTGTGGAAAAAAAAATTGAAAGTTTAAAAAAAAGAATAACTATTCCACTTCAGCTCTCAAAACCAAAATGAAAACCAGTTTAAATTCAGGGGGTTTTCTGTGTATTTGTCAAAACCACTTTATATGGGCAGTGGGGGCGGGGGGGGGAAACGAAAGAATCACCAACAGCTTCTGCCAGACAAATTCTCATTTTTGATTAAATCTATTTCTGATGTGCTCAAGGATGAAACATATCAAGTCTAGGAAATAAGTGTGTGAGCAACTTCAAAGAGTAATCAGGATTTACAATGACCTTTTATTCTAGGCAAGCAATGGCAAGCGCTATGATGGATACAGAAAAAAAATTAATGAGAAACAAGGAAATTTGCATCCAGGACCAGCAGGAGCAAAGGGGCCACTGAATTGTGCTCACTTTACTCAGAGGGTTACAGTGCCCTGTTATTGCAGACAAATGAAATGCTTCTATTAAAAATGCATAATTTAATCAAGAGAAAAACTACTAATCAGATCAAAATATGCAGACCCAATATTGGGGTTTTAATATTAGTGTTATTAAATTCTGCTGTAGTTCGTTACAGCAGCACCCAAATGTAAATTAATATAAAGAGAAACAGTTAACAAAATTACAGGCCCAGATCAAATGTTCCTGCTCATGTGCAAGCATCCTGCTGACTTACAATACTGGGGATGGCATAAAAGGATTAGTATAAAATACTACCTGTGCTGATCTAATACTACTTTCCCATGTCAGAGCATCTTGAAATGCACCCTGATGCAGTTGTTGGCTCTAGCTGAATGGAAGCTGAGGGTTGGTGCCAGCCTAAGTCTCTGCCTCTGCCCAACACAGAGCTGCCACCTCCATATGCCCAGAGGGCTGCCAGCTCCACCCAAAATCAGTCCCTGCTACAAGAAGAGACCCTGGAAGTAATCAGCCTGTAGAATTAATACCTGCCCCAAGAAAATAGGGCTGAACATTCCTCTAATTAAACATACTGAAAAGCATTAAAAATATCCTCCATTTGTGCACACACAGCATCATTGCCTCTGCTCAGTGTCTCTTGGACTTGTGGCACCTGCTTTTACCCAGGGCTCTTCCACCACTGGTGCTGAAGTGTGAGTTTCACAAATTGCCCGTTTTACGTGAGGGTGAAACAGCAGGGCAGAAAGGTACTGTCACTTACCAAGGGAAATAGCACCTTGGACTTTAGGCTAGGAGAATATCCCAAGCTCCTTTTCTCATTTGAACATTTCTGATGTGGCAAACCTCAGCAGAGAGATGTGCGTGTTTCCAAACTGTGCCAAGGAACTGGAGGCTCACATTTCTGACTATGCATCTTTACTCTGCTCTAGTTACAGTAAGGAAGCCACCCTGTAACACTATTCTTCAGAAAATGAAAAATTATTAATATGAACTTTGTTTATAAGAGTGTCTAGAGGCCCTGGCCTTAATGTTTCAAGGAGTGTAGAAAACCCAGAAAAATTATGCTTATGGTTTTCCCCCCCTGTCAATTAGAACATAAACACTGTGGAATACAGATTCTTTCTTTTTGTCTGCACAGTACCTTGTACCATAAGTTCCTAGTCTTTCAGGTACATCTGAACACAGACAAAGTGGCTCCCCAATCCACTTCCATCATTTATCAGCCATCCTGGTTAACCATGGAGGTCTCAGTTGACTGGAGGCTAGCAGATGATATACCCGTCTACAGGAAGGGTGAAAAGGAGGATTTGGGGAACTACAGGCCTGTCAGCCTGACCTCAGTGCCAGGAAAGTTTATAGAGATCATCTTGAGTGCCATGACACAGCACATACAGGACAGCCAGGGGATGTGGTTCAGTCAGTATGGGTTTATGAAAGGTAGGTCCTGCTCGACCCATCTTATCTCCTTCTGTGACAAGGTGACCTGCTAAGTGGGCTAGGAAGAGGCTGTGGATGGACTGCAGTAAAGCCTTTGACACCATTTTCCCATAGCATTCTTCTGGAGAATCTGGCTGTTCATGACTTGGACAGGCACACTGTTGGCTGGGTCTAAGACCATCAATGATCTTAGAGGTTTTTTCCAAACCTAACAATTCTATAATTCTGTTCTAAAATAGGTACTAAGCATTTAACATTAACACCAATTTCCACTGCATAGCAGGAAAGTAAGGGAAATTAAACAGCATGTGTGACCAGTAATACACAAAACTGTTCATTTTGCAAAAATAGCTGTAGACTTTTTTTAGACTGAAAGTTGATGTGTCAGTCTCACTTCCTACTTATTTTTCATTTTATGCTTTACACTGTATGAGTGTTTCTGACACTAGTCGCACCAGGGGATAAATAAAGCCAAGTTAGATTCCCTCTGCTTCCTTTTTCCCCCCATTTTTGACAGCTGCTACCTCTCCCTGATCGTAGGTCCTGCATGAACATAATACCATAGCATGGCACACACACAGCCATCAGCAGCATCAGGTAACAGCCAGGAAGCTGCTGCTGCTCTCAATTCCCTGCTGTGTTACACCAGTGCTAATGAGGA
>NW_020955828.1:106727-108175 GCF_003031625.1 Empidonax traillii | reverse complement strand
TCCCTCTGCTTCCTTTTTCCCCCCATTTTTGACAGCTGCTACCTCTCCCTGATCGTAGGTCCTGCATGAACATAATACCATAGCATGGCACACACACAGCCATCAGCAGCATCAGGTAACAGCCAGGAAGCTGCTGCTGCTCTCAATTCCCTGCTGTGTTACACCAGTGCTAATGAGGAGTAAATAATAATAATAAATCAGCTTTCTTCAGTTGACAGTAAGGTGTTCAATATTCACTGAAGCCACTGGCAACCCAGGGTTGGTTTTCAGAGGCCTCTGCCTAGCAAATGGTGCAACAGTGGAAATACCATTTATTTTGGAAGAGCCAGGCCCCATATCCTGTGGTATAAACTTCAAAGCAGCCCATCCTGATAGACTAGTAAACCCTTCACAGATGGCAGATGAATGAAGTTGGAGGGGACACACACCCTCACAGATTACAGCCTGTCTCATGTAGCACGTGCCTAGGCTTAACCTCACCTCTCTAACCAAAGAAGTGGTGCAGCAGAGCCCTCCTGGCTCGCAGGGTAGATCAGGGGCTTGCAGATGCCTGGTAGATCTTTGGGGGCTCATGGATGTGTCCTAGCTCAAAGGGTTGCATTAAGCCATGACACCACATGAGTAGAGCTGGCTCAGGCAACCCACTGAGCTGCAATCCCACCTTAGTTTTGCTTCCTAGCACAGCAACATATCCTTCAAAAGGAGAAACCCAACTTGCTCTAAAGTCAGGTCTCCCTCAACCCCCAGAGAAATCTCGCAGGTTCAGGAGCAGCAGCCAAAGCACAGTGCTATAGCCAGGCCCAGCAGTGCAGCGTCGGGGGGAGCTACCACATCCGTGCCACTCACATGAGGTGCCTGTCAGGCAGCAGAATCCTAGACAATCTTCCAAGCTGATGCACCAAGCAGTGCCTCTGTCTTGCTGTAAACCTTTCTGGCTTTAACCAACATGTTAGAATAGAATCATAGAATCATAGAATAGATTGGATTGGAAAAGACCTCCAAGATCATCAAGTCCAACCCCTGATCCAACTCCAGTACTATAGCATGGTGCTAAGGGCCACATCCAATCTCTTTTTAAAAACCTCCAGGGATGGTGAATCCACCATCTCTCTGGGCAGGCCGTTCCAATGCCTGATTACCCTCTCTGTAAAGAATTTCTTCCTAACATCTAACCTAAACCTCCCCTGGCAGAGCTTGAGCCCATGTCCCCTTGACCTATTGTTGGTTGCCTGGGAGAAGAGACCAACCCCCACCTGGCTATAACCTCCCTTCAGGTAGTTGAAGAGAGTGATGAGGTCACCTCTAAGCCTTCTCTTCTCCAGACTAAACAACCCCAGCTCCCTCAGCCTCTCCTCATAGGACTTGTGCTCAAGTCCCTTCACCAGCCTCGTTGCTCTTCTCTGGACCCGCTCCAGCACCTCAATATCCTTCCTGAACTGAGGGGCCCA
>NW_020955828.1:0-106495 GCF_003031625.1 Empidonax traillii | reverse complement strand
GGTCACCTCTAAGCCTTCTCTTCTCCAGACTAAACAACCCCAGCTCCCTCAGCCTCTCCTCATAGGACTTGTGCTCAAGTCCCTTCACCAGCCTCGTTGCTCTTCTCTGGACCCGCTCCAGCACCTCAATATCCTTCCTGAACTGAGGGGCCCAGAGCTGAACACAATACTCAAGGTGTGGCCTCACGTTAGGCAGCGTTATTCTTCACTGACTTGAAACAGAAAACACGGTCTAGTTCCCAGGCCAACAAACACTATCCCAGATGGCTTCTCTTGTCTGTGATGCGGAGCTGGCACCACCATCCTCATAGTTAAGGACTTATGCTGTTCTGGTCCTCCTAATATCTGTGTAATAACGCAGTGCTGTTACCCAGGATTGAGATACGACGTGAGGAGTCAGGAGGCAAAGGCGCTCAGGCAGAAGACAGAACAATGTCAGAGTGGGGACAGGACCCTGTCCCTCAGCTGGAATGGGATGTCATTTGCTTGATCACTGGTAAGCACAAAATTTAGGAGGCTCCCAGTAAAATGTAGTAGCTAAAGACATACCATTTCCTGAAATTCTTAAAAGTCCAAAGCATTTGTATTACCTACTGTTTCCATTGCTTTTTTGACATCTCTTTTATTCCATGGAGGCTGCTACATAGTTAACAGCTAGGAATTGAAAACGTGGAAGGAATACATACCAGCAAATCAAGAGGACAATTCTTTACCTTCTTGAAGGTTTTGGAAAAAAACACTGGAAGGAAGACGGCAATTGAATTCCACTTCATTAGAGGGAGAACCATTTCTAAAAGAAGACATAATCATCGAGATAGAAATACAACAGTTCAGCAACAGGTCTGGAAGGGAAAAAAAAGATGGGGCTTTCTGCTGAAAACCTTGCGGCAGCCTTGTCCTGCACTTCATTGGCCTCTAGTGGAAAATAGAAGCTATGTCTTATGATCACAAAACTTCATTTACAGAGTACGGGGAAATGTGCCACTCCCCACACAGAGCGTGAATAACGTACCTGATGAAGGAATGCAAGGCATGCAATGAGAAAGGACGACTATTCTGCATCAGTGACATATAAAGACTTGGTTTTGCTGTTATTCAGAGAAGAGATTGAGTTAAATATTAATTCTTTCCTATATATGATCCCATTCAAGTGACCCTCTTAATTGGCAATCATAAAAGAAATAAAATTTCACCTGCAGAGGCAGTAAGTTTGTTGACCTTTGGGCTAGAAGCTCAGCACCACTGTATACGCTCCACTAACCATGCAGCACCCAGACTGCAGCAGTATATATCTTTGGCTATAAAGAAGACTCTAAAACAAAGATTTTAGTTGCCACCTTTTGTAAACACAGGCTCTCAAAATAAAAACATATGCCTGTGTGGAGCAGGCATTGCCTGCAATAGCAGTTCTGCCTAGGTATAAATTTAGCAATTCAAAACCCATGGTTCCAGTTTCCATGGATATAAACAACACCTCTCCTCAATTAATGAAAAATACAAACCATAATCAAAAGAAAGCACTATGCAGGATTACAGGAACAAACCTCTGAAAAGGTAAGTCAGAGGAGGGCAATAGGCTCAGCACAGAGATACTGGATAACAAAAAAAAGAGTAAGACATCTGTTGGGTGTAACAGAGCCCCCAAAACCAGAGCTAGCTAAAAAGAAAACACTGCCCACAGCAGAACTGTGTGCACCAGCAACAAGCAGGTACCTGCTGAGCAGAGCAGGTACGCAGGGTGTCAGCAGATGCAGGCCTCCTCCGGCTGAGTATAAATCTCTGTGCATCCCTTCAACAACTGTAAGCTTGGCTTGGTTTCCTCCCTCCTCCAACACCTGCCTTCCAGAGCCCAGTGTGACAAAGAAAGGTTTGCTTCCTAGGAAACAGCATCCGTCACATTGGTCTGGAGATGGTGGAAGGCAAATGGTATCACCATCCTTGTAATGGGCCACTTGGCTGGCCTTAAGCAGAGGCACAGTCCTGCAGCCAACTCCAAGGATGTGCCTTCAATCCTCTGCAGAAGCTTGGCCCTTGGGAGCCATGGCACTCAAGAAAAAGGAAAAGAGCAACAGGCATTCTTAAACCTGAGAAAAAACTTCTTCAAAACATGCTTCCAGCATATTTTGACTTTTTTTGTCCATTTGTTCCTGCATTATTTTAGCAGCTTCTGTGCTAGCCAAGGAGTGCAGGGGCATGGCATTACAAGTTCCTTTGGAGGCTGAACCACCAACAAAAGTGTGAATAAACCCCATGCCAAAACAACACAGCATTCATTCATTCAGAGCAAGGTGATGTCAGCTACATAACAAATCTGACAAAAAACAAGCTTGAAAGCCAAGTGCAGTCTTCTGACTTGTTTGTTTTGGTCAAATTTCCTGCATTCTCTTCAAGGAGAGAGGGGAAAAAACATCAGTGTCCAAAAGCTACCACGTTAATACTTTTTTGAGTTAAGAAGTGTTCACACGCCCCACCCAGTGTGTCTGTGAGTGTGAGGGAGAAATGTGACCAATAGCAGGGAAACTCTAAGCAGTAAATACCAGGCTACCCCCCTGCTTGAGTTTCCTTGGCTCAGTGCTGGTCCAAGTCCCTTCTTTTTTCTGCAACATTGAGCAGAATAACCTAAAGCAGCCTGATTTTAATGCCATGAATGTAAAACAATCAAGCACAGGACTTCAAGCCCATGATTCTCAGGGCTGGTTGAACTCTCATCTGTAGATCCTACAAATTAGTTAGATTTACTTCAATTTGGAAAGAAAAAAAAAACAACAAGCAAACAAACAAACAAAAAACCATTAAATAGAATCAGCCTGAGCTGGAAATGGGCTTCTCTCTGCCTCTTGCACAGATTGGGATCTCAGAGCAGTACAAAGCAGATATGATGGCAGCAGGACTGGTGCATGGCAGAGCTCCACCAGGCTGGGGCAGTGCCTGAAGCACAGCAAGGATGCCATGGCACAGCGAAGTTTTCCCCTATGCAAAGAGAGGCAGCTGGGAGAGCTTTCTGCACCTCGTCCACTTTCATCTTATTTCCTTAGGCTGGAAACCATTTGGCACTGGTTTTTTATATACTTTTTTCAATGAAGCACGTGTATGGATAATATCAAGTTCAAAACAAAAAAGCAGAAAAAAAATATTAAAAATCACATGATCCTTAAAAGACAAGTTAAACCTGCTTATCTGCAGAGAAATTAGAGTCTTGTTTCAGTAACAGCTTTCTCATCCCATGAGAAAGCAGTCGCACTTGTGCACCGGCAGACCACATACCAGTGTGACCAAGTGGCTTCCTGCAGGAGAGGAACTGTTTAACTCGAGATACTGAAAATACACAAGGGACTCCAATAGTAAAACCAACACTGAGCTGCCAAAGACATGTAATAAATGTGACTTTTAATAATCTCTTCTACCACCTGGACAATGTGAAGTATCCCTGGCTGCTCTCAAGTCCCTTCTACAAGCATTTGCCTTTGTGCTAAAGGCATCTCAAGGCACAAATAAGCACACGAGCTCAGGACTAGAGTGGTAATTCCTGAGCAGTGATTCTCTAGCTTGTTGCACATGCCGTGCTCACTACTGGGCTACAGTACAACCACCAGCACCTTTGCCTGGTCTAGGCTATGGGATAACCTACCTCCTCCTGCTGTGCAGGGGAGAAAGCCAGATGACTTGGACAGTTTTTAAGACCAGTATTTTTTATCCTCCAAGATAAAAAGATTTAAGTTGAATTTCTTTTACACGCAAGAAAAATTACATGCAAGCCTCAGCTTCTGTTGTGGCCCTTATGAACTGTGCACCTTGCTGGTTTATCACTTCTTACAGCTCCTCAAACTTTTTAGACCTTCAAGTGACATGACAAGCTTCAAACAGTACAGCTATGTAACAGACAAAGCTCCTTGCTTCCGAAAAGTTAATACTGGGTCACTGCAGATTTTACTGGAACTGTCCTCCTTCTGTGAAGTTATGACTGAGTCTAATTGGCATAGGAAGGGCAAATGTTCTGATTCTTCCAGGTTAAGGCAGGCAAAAGAAAAAGATGTATTAACAATCTTCCTGACTATAAAAATACAGCTCATGATCTATGTGATCATCCCTGTTTCTGTCCAATGCATTGGTTTGAGCCAATTAACAAGAAACTGTGACGGACTATTCCGGATGAAACACTGCAAAGAAGAAAAGCAACAACCATTCCTGATTCCCCATGTCTGACCATGAGCACAAGAGAGCATGACCCTGTCTGAACAAGTCAGGATGTGGAAAAAGACTCCGGATCTGGGTCCTGCTCAAGCGACCCTACAAAGCAACCTACACAGCTGCTGACCAGAACAGGACAGTGCTCAAGGCTCGTTAAGTCTGGGCTCTCTGGACGACAGCACTGCGCTCCCCCTCTCATTTTGCACAGCCCAAGGACACAAGTAACACAGGCACAAGGTGTGCACTTACCCAGCGCTTAGAAGAGGTCACGGGCAGCTGAGCTGCAGAGCCAGATCCTCTGCTGCTTCAAATAATGGTTCATACTTACTGGAATCGAGATAGAGCTTCAAGAGCCACGAGAACTGCAGGTGGAAATGCTGCCCTTCAGCAAGGTTATCGCCGGCAGAATGCTAACGAGTGCTCCTCGGACACAGCTGACAGGAATGAATGTTATAAACAGAGCTCCCAAAACATTCCAGGAGTGGAAAACCTCATCTAGCTCCCTTTCTCTGCAATGTTTACATAACTTAATACACTCTCATTCATAGCATAATATGCCGTTATTCAGAGGACTTTTCCTCAACTTCTCACCTCCAAGAGGATAATAATGTTTTAGTGTTTTAATACTGATCCAGACTCCCAAGCTCTAAACGCTGGACAACCCTACAACACTTACAGCACAAACAGGGATACTGGAGTTTAATTTGGATATTAAGGAATTCCTGGGGACACCTACTTTTAGCTCCCACTGTAAAGGTTTTTGAGAAAATGAGCTCATTGCTGTGGATTTAACAATAAATCTATGCAGATTGATATTCCCAGGAGAAAGAGGGAAAGGGAAAAATATTAAAAACTGATGCTCCTGGCAAATGAAAAACTAATGGACCGTATTTTCCTGAAGGGATGGGAGGTGCTCTTATTTTATTTCACTCTGATGACTATGCAAGACCTGTTCTCAGGGAGCACCATCTTCAGCTAAATGGAAACACCTTGAAAATTTCACAGAAAATGTGGAGGAGAGAGGAAGTCATCACATACCAAGTATGAAGAGTACTGAATAATTGCAATGCTGTAGCAGAATGTAGCTCTGTTTAGATTTACTTGAAAACCCAAAGAATTCTGCACCTACCAAAAGCTTCTGCGTAAGTCCAGCAGGAACACCAGAGATTCAAACTGCAACCAAAGCCCACATCAACCACAGTTTTTTTTTCAAATCTCATCTGCTCTGGTATCTGAGGTGCAACAAGGTCAAGTGCTCCAGGGAGACCACCTCGCTCTCTTCAGCTACCAGAAAGGAGGCTGCATCCAGGTGGTGCTTGGTCTCTTCTCCCAGGTAACAAGTGACAGGACAAGAGCAAACAGCCTCAAGTCACACCAGGAAAGGTTTAGACTGGATATTAGGAAAAATTTCTTGACTGAAAGGGTAGTCAGACATTGGAACAGACCAGTCAGGAAAGTGGTAGAACTACCTTCCCTGGAGGTATTTAAAAGACGTGTAGATGAGGCACTTAAGGACATGGTTTAGCAATGGACTTGGTAGTGCTGGGTTAAATGGTTGGACTCAGTGGTCTTAAAGGTCTTTTCCAATCTTAATGATTTTATGATCCTTTCCTATAGAAACTATTTTACTTTCCAACCCCATTTTAAAGTTTAAACAACTCCAAAGGAACAGCTGAAAAATTTCAGTTGTTGGCATCTTTGAAGCCACTCAAGATAACTCGCATTATCTATAAATATTTACAAGTCAAACTCATACAAGTACCTGCATTTTCAAAACCACATGGAACACTAGAAAATTATTTAAAATTATTTAAAATCAAAGAGATCAAACCTGATTCGCATTACTTAATATTTATTGATACAAAGGAAAAAATAATTTGCAACAAGCTATGTATTTACTATTTACACAGAAGAAAGATCTTTAAGATCAATGAAACAATGTGCTCCTAAAAGTGGAGTGTCAGATGAAAATGTTCAGTGTTCTTTAGAAGGCCTTTGCATCAGATGATCTTCAATTTGCAGGTAAAATTACAGGGAAGAGCTTTCCAACAACATATTTCTTGCTTTTGGTCTACACTATAAAAAGAACAGAAATCAGTTCAAATTAACACAGTTAAAATAGGCCTGTCTGTGGCATAATACTGGGGAATCACTAGACAGTAAAGTGGAACAACAGCAAATTGTACTCACAGCAGCAAGGACATCAGAGCATTCACCTACTCCGGTGGCAAATCAATAAAAATATTAGTATAATTTCAATTATGCTCAAAAGAGCACATTAGCCTAATTTAATTTAACTAACAGTGTTCTCTGACAAATGTGTTCATCTGTGCAAAATTTGAAGCTGTCAAAATCACACCTGGTTGTGGCACTTACACTTGCTCTGCATGTATTTTCTTATGCTATTTCTAATTCGAAATGCTGTATATTCTGTGAAGGACTAAGAGGCCTCATCAGTATTTAATGTGCATGTGAGTTTCATGTTGCTTCTATAGAAATCTTGTGTGCATTTTAATTCATTTAAACTCAGGTTTGCACAAACGGTCCCCAACCTCTGGTCCACAGTCCCAAAGGTCACACAAAACTTCTTACAGTAGGGAAAATATCCAAGAATTAAAACTGCTGCTGAGAGAAGAACGTCTGATGCAACTCACCACATCAAGTCACAGCTGAGGATTGTTACTCCACATGTAGAGTTATATGGGAAAAGCAGACACGTGATAGCCTGGACTGCACAAGAAGCCAAATTTCAAGCTGGTTTAAAGCCCATACAGAATGAAGACTGCTGTTAAGACTTCTAAGTGAAAATAGCACCATCAAAATGAGTTATTGTAAAACCTTACGTGCAGAAGATTGTTAGCTAATTCTCCCCGAAGTGAGCAGTGGACTTCTCATCAAACCCAGGTACGTGTCTGCCTTAGAGGGACTCCTCAGAGCAAAGACCAGAAAGGGGAAGTCAAAGCTGACAGCTGTAGCACAACTCAGTGCGCACATTTTGTCCTTTCCTGTAGAGAAACGGACAGCAGTGGCCATTCACCAGCAGCCAAGCACTCTGGCACACCCCACACTCCAGCTGCCATACGGAGGGCCTGCTACATGACATGGAAAAAGGCCACTTTCCATTTGAGTTGTACCGCATCAGGGTCTTCCCAACGCAAGCATGAACTGTACTTCTTGCAGAGCAGCTTCCACAGCAGGGGAGTCTCTGACTTCACGGGACGGCTGAGATTGGAAAGAACTTCTGGAAGTCATTTGGTCCAACGCTTCTGCTCAAGTAGGACCACCTGGAGCCAGTTGCACTGGATACAGGTAAGCTCTCTTTCACCACATATGAGCTTCTGCCTCCTGATCTCTTCCACACCTCTTGACCTCTCCACAGCTACCACAGCAATGAGGATGCCAAATGTGTACACAAATACTCTAACATGCTTCGGAAATATGCATTCCCACCCACGGCACTGAGTAGGACAGAACAGAGATAACAGGTTCTGAACTATGTGGACAGAGCAGTTTCACATGGAAGGATATGTCAAATGAGCTTGGCAGGTCTCAGCTCCATCTCCAAGTGTATGAAGCTGATCCTGAGGGGTCACCCAAGCTTTATAGCTCATTCAGTCTAGACTCCCTCAGACACTGCAGAAATATAAAAGCCTAGGAAGATTACTTTCTCCTGGCATTTACCAGAAAAGTCAAGCAGCAACAGGGTGTGAGAGGTCACTTACGTCCTCACCAGCATCTGCAGCAGTGGGCATGTGCTGTCATGCCAGACCTCTGTGCCAAAACCAGCTGGCGCCAAACGGCATTCCCATCGGCAAGAGGAATGAAGATGTAAGAGCAGGTGAATGCCTGGACCAGCCTGCCAGTACAAAATCAGGGTATGGCGTGGTGCCTAAGTGATGGCAGAGCCATGGCAAGACTGTGCCAAGGCAAAGGAAGTCACCAGCACGCTGAATTAGTGCTACAAGAGGAGCAAAAAGCACAGCGTTATGAGGCTCTGGGATAAGTCTGGCCACGGGGAACAGAGCTGAGATGGATTCTTTCAGCACTGCAGAGCCAGCCTCAACAGACGGATGAGGTTCAAGAGCAACCACGCAGGCCTGAAGCAGTCTCAGTTCTGCTTCTGCAGCCAGGAAAAAAGCAGATGATGACAACAGCAAACACCTTGCCAATGACATCCTAAGCTGACCTTCTAGGGATTAAAATGACACTAAAACCTTACAAAGAATGGAGGCCAATCCATCACTTCTCTGAGAGCGAAAATTGGGAGCTTTGCCAGGCCCTGTACAAAACTTGTAGGAGGGAACCTTCAGGTAGGAGAAGATCTCTGAAATAACTCAAATACCTGAAACTGAGTTAAAAAAATTATTCAAAAGGACAGAAAAGAAACCTTTGGTAAGGGAAATGCACCCAAATAGGGCAAGAAATTAGTTTAGGCAGCAAGAAAAAAAATGAAGGAGCAGATTGAAACTTGATACAGCAGCTGAGCTGTAACAGTGGCAGATGAATGCCTTATTCCACAGCCTGTTCCAAGGGGAAGGAAGAAGGAAAAAGGAGACAAAAGTGCACCTTGGACAGATACTTCAAGTACACAACCGCCAACTTTTATAGAAGGATACAGTGTGTCACAGCGGCAGCATGTACACATGGAAATTCATGAAGAAAAGGAAATTACTATCAAAATTTTTATTAATATTTGAGGATCCTCATTTGGACCCTCATTGTATCATGAGGATATTAACTGTAATTTCTGAAATAATTCAAGTTCCAGTTAAGTGTCAAATTAAAAAAAAAAAAGTGGACATTTAAGCAAATTTTTAGCCCATGCTAAGTCAAATTGATTAAGAGAGGTGTTGTACTACATTAGCATCACGGTTCAGTGGAAATGAGCAGGGAGGGACACAGGAGGTCTGGGGCATGCACCTCATTTACAACCCTCAGCATCTCACCACAGATTAGCTTTGCAAGCTTAAGCAGTCCTTCAGAAGAGAATCTAAATTATTTGCAGTCAAAACAGTTCTCCTGTTACAGGTCCCTCCTCCTTTTTTCCATCAAAAACCACAAGTGTGTCAGGCAGCACTGGGTGCAGGACTGAGGTGGGTTGACCCTGGCTGGATGCCAGGTGCCCACCAAAGCTCCTCTATCACTCCCCTTCCTCAGATGGACAGGAGGGGAGAAAACATAACAAAACGCTCCTGGGCTGAGATGAGGACAGGGAGAGATCACTCACTCAGTTATGGTCACAGGATACAGGGGAATCTCAAGCTCCAGCGCTGGGAGCACCTCTTCCCTCTCCTTCTGCACTGACCTGGGTGTCTGCAGGGCTGTTTCTCTCACATATTCTCACTGCTCTCTTCTCTGTCCATAATTACTCCTGTACAGTAGCTTTTTTTCCTTCCTAAATGATATCACAGAGGCGCTACCACCATCTTTGACTGCCTTGGCCTTGGCCAGCGGCAGGTCCACACTGGGGATAGCTGGCATTGTCTCTGTTGGACATGAGGGAAGCTTCTGGCAGTTTCTCACAGAAGCCCCCCCAGTACCCCTCCTCCATCACCACCAAACTACCTGGCCGTGCAAACCCAATACGAGGACGTAAGCGACAGAACCATTTCATCACAAGGTAATGAAATTTCTGCAAACTTCGGTGGGGTGAGCAAATGAACAAAATGAAGCTATTCTAAATTCTGATAGTTCACTCAATGTAATTTGTTTGAAAATTGCATTTGGAAAGTTAAACAGGATACTAACATGGACTCGGTATGCCGCAAAATGAAAAGGCAAATAAAGAAGACATTTGAAATAAGTTTGTCTTTAAAACACAGTGGGGCTTTCACTACCTAAAATACTGTTCAAGTATGGGAGCTGTGTCCTAATTTATTCCTGCAGCGACCTCTCTGCTTTACCTCTGAATTACCTTAAGAGCGCACAGTAAAGCCTAGTTGCTCATCAGGCAAATGTCTGCTTCTACTAATAAGAAAAATCAGCCATAATAAAAGGCAGACAGCATTTGCTGGATGCAAAAATTTCTCTGCAATTATCACTTAATTGTCCTTCATGGGCCAGTACTGGGAGTCTCATACTTTCCCCTTAAGGTTGCTCCCTTCTTCAGCACTTTTCTTAACTGTCTACTTAATTAGTCTTCCTTCCTGGGCTTAATTGTAAATTTGTTTTGATTAATTAGCCTCAGAGCTGACTCGGCACTAACTGAAATACAGGAGAACTACTCAGTTTCTTCAGTGTATAGGCTACTGCATCCTAGGGGAGCTCGCTCTTCGTCAGCAATAAAATTCCAAGTTCAGATTCTGTTTGAAAAAAACTTTTTCATTACTAACTTTCATTTCTTGGAATTACTCCCACTGTATCACAACACAAAAATGTTGCTAACATAAAGAAACGACAAACTTCAGTAAGTTCAGGCCTCTTTTTCAGTGGATTATACATCATGCTCATTAGCTGAATGCTCTAATTTCAGAGAAGATGACATAAATGATCTTAAACCCAACTAATCATATCACTACTAGAATCCAAACCAAGAGTGTAGGTTACCAGTACAGACAGCTGCAACCTCATGGCACCAACACCAGAAACTCTTACCCATACCTACCTCTTTCCAAAGTTATTGAGTTTCATTGAAAATCCTTTGCATAACCTAGTCTGCACGACTGTTGGACACTAATACAGCTCTTTGTTATATTTCCACCTCTCACTTCACTCCTTTCCTCTCCCTCTTTATGGCATGTTGATTCCAGTAGATACGCACACAGCGTTATCATGCATCTGCCATCTTGATCAATTCTCCTTTCAGTTACTGATGCTGAAAACCCAGGAAAAGGTAACTTTAAGCACCAGGACACTGAAAAAATTTAATAAGATAAATGAAATAATGTGTGTTAACAGCTATTGCACCCACTTCACACACTTCCTAAATACTAGTCAAGACTAGTCTTCAGTTTTCAAATTTAAGTCCTTAGCTATCAAGCTGCAAAGAGAAGTTAAAAGTCTTATTCTGGTCATTAATATTTTTTCCTGTGAACACTTTCAGATTTGTATCTCAACTGAACAGTCAGACCGACTAACATTTTGCTTCTTCCAGCTCCTTGTTTCAATCACCGTTCCTCTGGTGCTCCATACGAGAGATGACTGCAGAAGAAATGCAAAGTGCATGTGGTTTTACAACCTTTTGTGTGCACCTTTACTTGGGCACTTTAACTGAAGCATAACAGAACAGGAGCTTCGTGGGTGGGCTCAAGGACACAGGGCAGCTCTGGAGGCACACCTTTTCATGTATCCCTTCCCTAATAACCTGCAGCTGACTGTTTTGACTGATGATCAACCACTGCTTTCATTGCAGAATTGACCCACAGGAATCATTTTGGCTGTCAAATCCTAAATGAAGCTTGTCCACACAATCTGAGAAAAGTTTGGCTTTGAGATCTCTTCTGACTGCATTTGTGATCATCCATGAAGTGACAGGATATTCTGCATAGGAAGTGTACCAGCTTGGAAAGATTAAGATATTCAGTTACAACAGCTGTCAATACCATTAAAGAGGCACGGTCCATGCTTTTCAGTTAGATGTATTATCTGCAATCAATCACCACTTAAAGTAAAGCCTGTATTACAAAAGGCATCATGCAGAGTCTATACATCAGTAAAAATGTAAGAAATATTCCTTCATGCTGAAATGCCTTTTCAGCTGTTATGAAATGAGGAAATAGCTCTTGAGGTTTATTGTATTCTCCAAATGTTAATTTAAAATCATCTGCAGATAACCAATTTAGCTGTGCACTCAAAGCAGAAGAAGCTGTATATGTGCCTCAACAGTTTGTTTTATTGGTCCTGTTTATTTTTTTCTGTAATTACTCAGCTCACAATCTCCTATTTTATGTTTACAGAGTTGTACAAATATGGATGTGCATACACATCTGACAGTTCTGCAATTATTCTTCTGCTTCTTTTACTAAGCTTTGCTTAGTAAAACAGGAACAGTTTTCTAACCAAACGAAACTACAAAGAGACAGATCTGCAAAAGAACCTACTAACCTGTAATTATTTTCAAAGGGAGCCAAAGCCTTCAAAACTCTGATGCTTTATGGTGGTGGGACTTCTCAGCTAAGTTCCTTAAAACAAGTCTCTGGATGTTACCAGAGTACCTACTACAGAACACATGTACCTACTAACATGAAGCTGAAATATTTGACTCGGCTTTTGTTTCCAGCTCTCTCAATTACTGTTGACAGAAAGCAATGAATTAATATACTAAAACAGGGATATCCTGCAGGATATCACTATGCATCCTCCAGGAACAGTATGTATATCTCACAGTCAGATGAAAAGGCCATGTCTCTCACACAACAGTGCTCCCAACTTCACCACAGGTAACACTGGCTAACCAATGTCAGCCTAGCTTAACAAAAACCTGGCTAAACCACAGTAGCCAGTGGAAGTGAGATTACTCAGCAGAGTAGAAAACATGCTGGTAAAAAGAATCACACATATGCAGGAAGAAGATTGCAAACTTCTCACATTTTGGAAACAGCTTTTTTATTTGTGATATCCAATTTGGCCTGATGTACACAAAAATGCAGCCAAAACAAGACCAGGCAGAGGTGAAACATCAGCTGCTGCTTCTGACCAGCAACTGATTACTGACTGACATGCTGCAGAGCTCAGCAGCCATGGAAGTCCTGGAACTCTGAAGATCCTCTTGCACCTCCCCACACTATATTCAGGCTAATGACACAGAAGCAAATTTCATACAAGTGTCCAGTTGAATTAAAAAAATTAACATGTAATGCAAGCCAACAGTGAACAACCCAGGTCAACTCAACAATTCCTGCAGTCCACTGATGATTTAAAAAACAATTTTGAGAAAGTGGCTGCAACTAGTACAACATCCATGCTAACAGAATGAACCTAGCAGCATTCAGGACCAAGTCCTACTGTTAATGGCAACTGATTTACACTTCCTTGCAACAGAATTCAACTGAATTTATCTCCACCTGTAACACACTCCTTGCTACCTTTCAAAAACCAGACCCTGATAGAACATAGAGGCCAGTGAAGAACAAACATCTGTGCTTGAAGCCCCATCTACTGGCAAACAGTAGAAGTGTTGCTAAGCCACGGCAATATTCCAGAGAACATCCCTTGGCACAACTGGTATTGCTTCTTAAAAAAGAAGTAAAACACAAACATTTTGAGATGTAGTCCAACTACAAAATGTTCTCCTCGAATCACACAGGACATCTATCCCAAGAAGCCGACTAATCAGAAAGCAACAAACCCATCCAGACTAAAAAGCGACATACTTTACCAAATCCACTCTATTCTGCTGACACTCCCAGACACAGAATTAGGAAAACACAAACAGGCATGCTGACCTCAAACCTGCATTTGAACACCTGCACTTTCCAGCCTGTGTCAGGAAAAGGTCTGCACGTTACTTCTCTCTAAGGAAGCATCCCAAAGGACATATTTCTCACCACTTACTCTTGACCCAAGAGAAAACCAACTCAAAACCTTGCTGCAGTGTGCCAGTACAGTGCAGGGGGGGAAGACACATCAATGCCTGATATGAGAAGGGTAACATATCACTTCTCATCTGAGTCAACATCAAACTCACATCTAGTGACTAAATGACTTTTTTTTTTTTAAATTTTAACTCAAACTGCTTACAAAAGTTGAGGTTGGGAAAAAAAGTTCCTTCTGTGTAGTCTGAACTCTGATACAAATAGTTCGTATCAAGACAGAGGTAGAACTAAATGGCAAAAGGCACGTTCCTGTTTCATCTTCCCAGTTACATGTAACCCAGTCATGAATGAAAAGATGTCACATAACCTCTACCAAGTATTTCCACTGTCCCTATGCCCCAGCTATAGGAAATACTACTTGAAAGAGCATGACAAAAAGTAGTATCTCAAACTCCCCAGCCTAAAGGACCTTTCACAGAAGCATGGCAATCTTGGTGTCCAAGCCCTCTCGCAGACACACAAAGTCAGCTGGCATCTGAAAGCCAATTCATTTTTCCTACTTTAATGTATACTCTGGATTTAGCATAAATATCATGGCCAAAACCATTTATGAGGTCAACACTCAATCCTCAAATCCTTAAAACTTCTCGATTCCAATTCAATTTTCCTTATCTCCTCCTCTCTGAGGATAGCAGTGACCAGAGAAGAGAAAGCACCCTATCAGAATAGCTGTAGTTTATCTTCAGCCAGAAGGAACCTTGAAGAGCTTGGGAGACAAATGCTATGGATACCATCTGCTGTCTAGACTTGGCTTCTCGAGTATACAGTATAATTACAGCTTTCCCAAAGGTCCTCATTACTATCCAGGAACACAGCAAGGAAATCAAAAGGAGATATTAAAGTAATATATTTGGCAATGACCTATCGCTGTTACACAAAATAAAGCTATCAACAATGTTCAGAGCTAATCAGGCCACAGCTTCCACACAAAAGACACAACTGATAAGCTCCTACTTAAAAGCTTCTGCTTTACTATTGGAACTGGAGGCACTAATCATACAGCTGCCAGACAAGGAACAAATGCCTGTCATTAGCATATTTAGAAGGCGGCTGGACCCCAGCGCACAAACATTTCAGCAGCCCATCTCCCAGACAACAATTACTGGAATGCAAACAGCAGGTTCATCATTTAAACAGAGATTACTCTAAGCAGTTTGTACCAGGCAGTTGTTAAGACTATCTATCAGATAGCTGAAGATGTCAACATTTTTTCAAGTGCTAAGTTATCTTTAGGGAGATTAAGCATATTGATACAATTTGGGACAATAAATATACCCACACATTTTATACTTGTATCTTTCTGTCACTGGATGGCACAAGAACAGTAGTTGATGCAGAGTGAGGCCCTTCAGTGTCTCATTTCAGTTTGACAGCAAACTACTGAGGTTCTTTTGGTTTTGTTCTCAACTCTTCTTATGTTGATTTCACCTGCTCTGTTTTAATTTGTAATGTTGAGGTGGGCACACTCGAACATTTTTTGTATGTAAAAAGAACTCCAGAACATACAAAAGCTTGAGAAGTGTTTCAGCAAACTTCTCTGCAGAAGGTTCTTCACCTGACTTTGAGTTGCGTGAAGAGAAGAACACTTTCTTCGTTCAGAAGATTACGTATGTTATATCCATTTCCTACAAATAAAAACACAGTAAGTTTTGGCTCTTTAGGAGCTAATAGCAATTTTTCAGGTTCTGTCCTATGTTCAGACAAGTGTATTTTTATTTCATATATTTTAACAGAAGAAAAATTAGCTCCTAATCTAGGATGCCACTCTTACAGACAGGTCATACATTTCAAGGAGATGACAAGGAATACAGCTAGTGTCATTTATTTTAACCTGTGGTAAGAATAAAGTGCATCTTTGCTTAGAAAATTTTAACTGAAAAGAATGTAACAGGCTTGAGCTCTCAGCTCTCAAAATGCACAATAAAACTTTAAGGTGACTGAATTTAATTTATTCCCATAGAAACTATCAATAAAATCTGCACATGGAAACCTACCTGCAGATCTTCACTTGAGATTTGCTCATTAACATGACCACAAAAGAGAATCATCTGATAGGCTTTGAACATCGTGAATGAGCAATATCCTAACATTCATATGGCCACACAGTGATTTACAGAGATCATCTGCCACAAACGCTGCACTCATTGCCCATCCAACTATGCTAAGACCAGCCAGGAGGAAGCAGGGAGGAATGGAGATAAACTACAGATCCTTCTGGTCCCATGAAACTTTCAGCATTTTATATAATCCACTTTCCCAAAAAGCAGAAAATTGCCTCTGCAGATGCCTAAACTTTTAANAAAAAAAAAAAAGCTTAAAAGCATCAAGCATTAATTGAACAATGATTGCTCAATCAGGACATCACTCTGTTAACTTTTTCTGTTAACAGAAAAAGTTAACAGAAAAAAGTTCACAGAAAAGTTAACAGAAAAAAAGGGTTAATTTGTAATATTTTAAGACAGCTTCTTCACACAAAGGCTATACAAAAGTTTTCTACAGCTTCATGAACAGCCTGCTTTACAAGTACTACAAAATCTTCTGATTAGTATCTTAACCCACTGATGGACAGTTTCCCATATGGAATTCAGGTTACTTTTATATCAGAAGGGCAAATCAGGTCTTTAAATGCTCAACAACTCATATGAATTTACAACCCATTCAACAGGACATTCTGCACGTTCTATATATCAAGCACAAAGCACAAAATACAGAGAACTGAGACAAATAGATTTTCATAATTTTACATAGAAGAAAACAGCGAGCAGATGATGACCAAAACAATTATAATTAGCTACCACTATATTATGCTGTCTGTGATGTTTCCCCAACATTATAACTAGTGACAGAATCAGAAAACCAAGAGAAATTTACTCTTAGAACCTGGTAGTGTCATCAAAACTTTGAGGCCAACTCACACAAACAAGCAGTATGTGAATCACTGCGTTCAACAATTAGATTATTGACCTGTGTCCAGTGTTGTGTCACGTTCCATTCTCCATAAGTCTATACTTGCCCACTCTCTATTCCATCTCTCTTTCAGTCATTCAGTTTGGTTTTGATTCCTAGCATGCTAATACAGTCTCAACCATCCCCAACGCATTTGTTTTAGATACGTGTACTCACCTGGTGGAACATAGAAGGAGTCCCCTGTAGTCAGATAATATGATGTCTTATGTAATGTAACAATAATCTTGCCACGGATAATATGGAAAGCCTTAATGAAAGCCAAAGGATTTTAATATTAGCAACATTTCCTTTGATAACATTTAAGGAAGTTATCCCAGAAAACATCTGCACACATGTTGTAACAAAGATAAAACCCAAAATAAGCAGGCAGAACTGCAATCCTTTTTTTACCCCCACACTGCTGAAAAATAAGATGCACAACTCCAAAGAGGGAATGGGGTCATCTTATTTATTTGATACTTCTGTCTTGCCTGCAAGGTCTAGATAGTAAGTGCCCATAGACATACAAATTTAGTATGACACAAAGGAGGGCAATGTGCATGCAAAGTACCTCAGGAAAATGATTCATTAATGTTTATGTGCATTATGAGAGGGAAAACCCCTGAAAAACCTGTCAGCGACTTCCAACCACGCTAAGATCTCCTGTTTACACTGTCTTATAAAAGTAAGAAAAAAACACACTTACTATTGTATCCATGTGGACAAATTGGTGTCCCTTTTCTTTAAGTGGTTTCAAAATCAATTTACCAGTTGCAAAAACAGATGTATTCAAATTTTTGTATATTTCTACCGCTTCATCTTTGAAGGAGCAAGCGTGACTGCTTTCAGTGTTAACACATTCTACAAAAAAGTTCAAGAGATTAGCATTAATGCTATCATGTAATTAGTCTTGTAACTTGTTCAGTGCATCATATATTGTTTCAGTGCAACACCTCCAAAAGCTATACTAAATATTTAGCAAAAAAATCACAACACTTTTTGTTTCCCTCAGAACTTTCTCCAGAAGAGCAATGAATATTTCAATAGCTCACCTTCTTATGCCCAATGTGGCATGAACAATTTTTTTCTTATCAGTCTAAACACAGCTTATTTAATTCACTAAGTCCCTTGCTCACATCCCTTCAACTCACCCAGAACTACCTCCTCATTTGTTACTGGGTCCAGTACAATGGTTGGCTTAGAAGTATCAGCTAGGTTGTGATCCAAACTTGCAGGTATCTCTCTTCTCTCTGAGGAAACAAAGAAATCAAAACAAACCCAGAAAAATTATCACTATGCATTGAAAAAACTTATTTAACCACAACTTTTCCA
Organism: Empidonax traillii; assembly: GCF_003031625.1. Lineage (NCBI taxonomy): Eukaryota > Metazoa > Chordata > Aves > Passeriformes > Tyrannidae > Empidonax > Empidonax traillii. Next base: position 88,496 of record NW_020955828.1, on the reverse strand, counting down.
CAGTTCTAATGTCACATGTAAAGTACTTAAACTTGTTTTAATAAGGGAACTAAACAGACTGAATACACTTCATTTAAATAAAAGGAAACCATCCATAACAGTTTCTTGAAAATGTAATTTTCATTGAAATAATTTCTGTGTGTAATAGATGAAGGCTCTCTAAATCCTAAGAAATTTCCCAGGGGAATGCCAACTATTTATCCTGCGCTATTAACAACAGTATTTACTCAAAAGCATCTGTATTTTCAGAGAAGTGCTTTCCTAGCAACAGATGCTGAGAGGATATAAAATACAGGATGAAGTATGAAGACCAAGTTTTTTTGCTTTTACCTACTGCTGACAAAGGAGACTTAAGAGATAAAGCATTCTAAAGCCTAAGCACATGTCCAATTTTTTTTTTCTCAAGAAATCTCACTGTATGTTGCAAATGTGAGAACTATTTCCATAATAAAAAGGATATAATAAAAAGGATTTTTCCACAGCAGGAAATATCCTAAGAATCGATGACAACTCTACATTTTTCACACAGAAAAGGGATGCTGGAAAATGTTCACAACAGAATATCCCAAAGCTCTCTTGCAGAATTCTCATAAGCAGACAATTTTAGCTCTACACTACACAGGAAATTTCTTTAAACACAGTCAGAAGCAGCATATTACAGGCAAGCTGATGCACTCTGTAGGCACTCTTAGCTCCTTAAATACCCTTACACCAAGACAGTCAGGAGTAGGAAGAAAGTTGCTGTGTTTAAACAGCTCTGCTCCAACATAACCATCTCTGTATAAACAGAAGCAGCATCAGGTGTACCTCTATAGCTATAACCACAGAATTTTTATTGTATCAGTAAGATTTGAGAATTCGTGCTAGAAATTTTTCTCAGCCAACAGTCCCTTACATGCATCACTAAAACTCAAGGACGAGAGCGAAAAAAACTATCTCTGAGGATGGATGTCTGTTCGAGAGGAAATCGATCACTTCTTGAAAACAGTTCAAAGCAACCAACAGCTCTTGTAAGATACAGCACGAACAGTCACTACCAGCTCAGGTTCACATGCGCTGCAAATTATTTATATTAGAACGTAAACTGTACTTAGATTGATCTGGACCAGGATCTACATCTTGTCTTGAATCTACATAAATATTTTTATCCACAATATTATGAGGCAGGAAGCACATAGTGAGAACGGCCACCTTATTCTGTAAAGAACGCAGCTTTCAGTATCTTCCTGCCACACCTTCTAGTTCTTGTGTTTAAAAACAAACATACAAAAAAGCCAATAAAACAATTTATTTCTATTTCCCTTCTCTACACCACCTGTGATTTTATAGGTCTTTCTCATGCCTCCACAGAACTCTCCTGAGGGCTGAAGAGTCTTCACTATGTGGTTGCTTCTCTATAGAAGTCCTTTCATGTTTTTGATAAGCTTTCCCTGAACCTTCTCTAGTCCTACCACTTTCTTCTTGAGTTAAGAGACAAAATTCACATGAAACACTCTGGAAAATCAGAAATTTTTACCAACAGTGACTGTTTTCTTCCTTATTTCTCTGATTATTATTTCAGCCCTGATTTGTTTTAGAACTATGTTAGGACCATATGGCGTTTTCCATGCTTGTTAGCACTTGTTTTATTAGTTCTGTAACTTTACAGAGAAATGTTTCAGTTTCAAACAACAGCTCTAGACAGTCCCCATAAAGAAAGGCTCTTCAGCACTGAAACATCTTTCAGATTGCACAGCAAAAATAATTTGGTGTTTGAATTGTGACTCTCGTTTCTGAACACTACATAAATATTTACTATCTTCTGGCCACGGAGGCTCTAGCAAAGCTTCCTTTCCCTGTTTGTTTAAATATAGATTTATAGCTCACTTTGAACCATTTTATGTAGTGTTCTTAAAGCTCTCTCTTCACCTACCATGTTGTGGTTTTGTATTTAACCTACAAAAGCTTGAGACTCTACTAACACCATATACTGCCCTTTTAGATGTGGTATTACAGGTATCAGTAAAACGACCACAAGTCTTTATAATTTAACTGTGCACATTAGCATCATGATCTGAACACAAACAGAAGTACAGTTTATTTTTTTCCTACCCCTGCTTTAAAGGCATTTCTGGGTATGTTCTGTATTTCTTCCTTTCTTCTGAAAAGTTAACATTTTTAAAACAAGAATACACAGCATTGCTATAGATAAAGCAAGAACAGGTTTTTCCACATCACATTAATAGATTTTGTTATAAAATTATTTTCACCCAGATAGAGAATCAATTGTTTACAGAAGGAAAATCTTACAGCAACAGAGTACTGGATTACAGATACCTTTTTTTTAAGTATCAAAAGGAAAAAAAGTCTGCGTTCGTACTTGTTTTATTGGTTTTCTGCTTCTGATGATCCTTCCTCTGTTTATTCTTACTGCAAGGTTGTGTTTCTGGATGCACTAATCCACTAATCACAAGCCCTCCTGAAACAAAAGGAAGTTAAAGTTTGCTAACTCACAGTAGCTTTAAAGGAATACAAACTTGCACAACCAACAAGCATTTTAATTGAGAATATACTTCCTTGATGCTGAAATTTTTAGACAGCTTTAGAAAGCCAGAACAAACCAAAAAGCTTTTCATTATTAAGTATTTTGGAGTGCAGTGCAAGTTGAGATATTTTAAAAATAATTTTTATCAAATTTCAGTCACATGGCATTTCAGAAAACCATGATATGAAAGCAATTTTTCAAGATAAAATATCAATTTTAGGAACACAAAGAAATACGTTCTTAAGCAAATTAGTTAATTAGGAAAAGACCAAATATTAGGATGAAATGTCAAAAAAAAATCCAAAAGAACAAGATATATTTGCTCACTTAGGGAATTTAACACTGAGACTGGATAAAATATTACAGTATCTGCTAGGAAGCAAATAGGTATTTTGGAACTAATACCTGAAGAGTTCATATTATAGTTTATGCGCTCGCCTCTCCAATATTCCAGAGGTTTTAGCCGTATCCTTTTTGTTCGACGAACGTTAGGTGTGTTGGAAGGCATCACTAATTTGAAGGATGACATAATTCACATTAAGCATGAAAAGAAAATTCAGAGATGGAAAATACTGAATATCCTTTCCTGTTCTGCTGTATCACAAGAGGGGTCAGCACCTCCCAGCTGATACTTACATCACATTGATGTCATGACAGGAAAACGGGATCCAAACATTGACAAAAGCCCTCTTTTGTATACATCACTATTTCACTCTCTTTTTGCTTAAATAATCACCACACTGACTTCGCATTACATTTAGTTCTACGTGTCTTAGTGAATCACTGAGATATGGACCTTCGGAGCTCAAGCACAGGGACAGAAAACATGCTACAACTGTGAAGACAAAGCTCTCGACAAAGACTAAGGACCCTGCCTAAATCTGAGGGATTTCATTAGCAACAGTGAAAAGGCACTGCCTTAGTTATGGCAAGGGGAGAGTAAGAGATTGTATTCGAAGCTCCTCCCCCCTTCCAGATTCACAAGTCCCATCTCTGAGGTCCAGAAGAGGTCCACTTCTGCCAAAAGAAACTCCATGCATTTCCAAGATTTCTCAGATATTTAACTTCAGACGTACTTATTACATAGTCTCAACTTTCAAGTTGTCTAAGCTGCCATATATGAATACAGTAAGATATATTTTAATATTTGTAAGGAAGAATAAAAGCCCTTAAAGAGTTAAGAGCAAATTAGTCAAGAATATTTAAATGTTAAAAAGGGTAAATATAAAAAACTTGATGAAATAGTTTTTGAAAGTAGACAACTAAAGTGTTGTGCATAAAATAATAATGAAAGCAATAAAAAAAACCCAATACAATACAGGCAAGCATGGTACTGCAGTCGACTGCACACCCATTGTTCCATCCTATCCAGACCCAGACCACCACAGAAGGCAGGTTATTTGCACTGCCAGTTATACTGCATAAAACTAATACAAACTCTTACTGTTCTCACTGAACTGTAGGTTTGTCTTGACTCAATTGTTTAGGAACACATTCAGTGCAGGTAGCTCAGTGTGCAGCTGCAGTGCCAGTCTCCTTCAGCAGAGTTTACATCACATTGGAAATACATTTGTATTTACACACATTATGATATTTTAAAATAATCTTACCTATTTTATGCCTTGCTATGTTGTCTGACAACGGATCTATTACTTTGTAATTCAAGTCATCAAAATTCTCTGTAAAGACATTCAAAAAACCACCACCATAGGCATTTACCTTTCCTGACTTTTATCCAATATACCCACTAAAAGCAACCAAGGGTAATACAAACTGCAGTCCCAATGAAAGTGTTCCCCCTTAACACATTTTGCTATAAACATGTATGAAACCCAGTGTAGATAAACAGTATATGCAATCAGCAAAGCTTGAAAACTACATGAAAACTATACATTCAAGTAAATATTCCTCAGACCTATCCCTCTTGATAAAACGAACATTGGCAAATTATGACAACAAAGTGCAAGGTCATTCAGCTTTATGTCACTCAAACTTAGCTTTAGGATAAACTTCTTACCAGAATACGCACAAAAACCAGGTCTCTGAAGAAAGCAATAATGAAATAATAACATTTGCATATTCAATTTTAGCTCTAAAACACTAACAAAAAGACTTTTTATCTCCAGGGCTCATGTTCATTATGACAACATGTGCAACTCGTGCAGTGAAACTTAAAACCCAAACCAAATAAATAAAAAAAAAAACCAAAACCAAACCAGACCCTACAAACCAAACCGATCAACCAAAACACCCCAAACCAAAATATTCTTGGGTGAACAGGCCATCAGGCTGTACAATTTGGTCCAGGGTGGCCTGAATAGGCTGCATATAGTACCATCACATAGTACTATATGCATGCCATATACACATAGCAACACATCAAATTAGTACAAACAGAGCCTGAAAAATTTCTTCGAAATATTTTGGAGAGATAACTTTATCATGGTAGGCTTGATGCCAAACCATGAAGGGCTTGTCCTTCCAAAGCTACCACAATGTAAAGCTGGCATACTGTATCACGTACTTGAACAGAAACGTAACCACAGCCAATAAAATCTGCACTTGTTCTGGACAAGCTGAATACAACAGAAATTACTGAACCATCAGTTACAGTTTATAAGAAGTTTATATATAAAATGCAAGAAAACAACAACTTTAAACATTACCTGAAGATGTATCATACTGTTCACAAGACTTACTGCTGAAAGCAAATTTATCACAATGTTCTAGAGCAGGCCCACTGCAAAACAATAAAAAATAAACCTGCTTAAAGATGTTAAATGTCAAAGAAACATTACATTACAGCACTACTATGAATATCAAATTTAATTCTTTTCAGATCATGTGGTCTGGGTTTTGTTTTTCTTTTAAACACCAGTTTCCCTTATAATTAAAAACCCCCAAATTTTCTGCAGAATGACTGCTTAAGAATTCAATGAATTCACAGACTGCCACTCCTGTTTGCTTTGTCATTAAGTTCCCAACGCAATGAAGGGGAAGATACATGCCTATCTACATGCACAAAGTTTGGACTGTAGCTACAGCTCTATACGACACTTAACAGCAACTTTATCAGTACAGTTGCTATTAGTTCTAGGAGTACTGATATTTCTGTTCCAAAATCACACACTAATGTGTAAGCAAGCCACAAAGGAAAAAAACCCCTAAGGCAAGAAACTTACTATGACCCCTTATTTATGACAGAAAGAAAAATTTTATTAGTTTATTAACTGTATTAGCGCAGTATTTAAAACCCTCAAGCATGAATCAATTCTTTTCTACAAGGTGCTTCACTAGTAGAGCACAGAATGGGGTAGTAGTACCAAACTGTTCTGTCTCAGTGGGGCAGAAGTGAGATTAAATTCAAAGTTTTCAGACAACTCAAGAAATTACCTTTCATAGTTCACAGCCCTCTCAGCCACAAAGGAATCTCTAGAAGAGAAAAAATTATTCTTAGTACGTTTTAGTGTTGAATCAATTTTACTTGATGAGAGGATCCTATAATCCTGTAAATTTATATCCTGAACAAAATTGTAAAAAAAGACATTAAAAAAAAATTTAAAAACAATGCAAAGAACAAGTACTATAAACTGGTTTGAGACTCCTTCAGCTTCCATCTTTAGATTGCCAATGACTAGAAAGTTACTTCCACAAAAATATATACAATAGCTGAAGAAATAAATGCTGTATTTTCTACATTTCATTTAAAAAAATAACAAACCTGACAGTGAAGTTACTCTGTGGTGGTGGGAAAGTGTCAAACTGGATCTACTACACAAGTCTCATGACAACAGTTTAACCAGCACAAGCTTCCTCATGTAAAAGACACTAGATTTGGCACCCACATTTGAGAACAGGATGTTGACTACCCCACTTGGTTTCTCTATTAACTATTCAACCGGTGTTAAACTATCTCGTAGTTCAGTTGGGCCATCACTGCTTAAAAGTTAACAAGGTGTGTTTAATTATCTACCAAATTATACCACACTTGTAAGGAATCACACAAAAAGCTTACTGCAGTCCATGTTGCCTGTTACGTTTCCTTTTGTTATTTTTTATTTTCACATCTGATAATTTCTGCTTTTTCCTCGCCACGTTCTGTACAGAAGAGCTGTCAGAATCTGTTTGAGACTCAGTGTCCTCAGAGTTTGAGTAAACAGCTTTATTGGTTCTGCAAGGAATCTTTTCGGGTATCTTCCCTGAATACTTGGCTGGCAACTGTTTCTTTTCAGACTTCTTCACACTGTCCATGGGATGCTGCAGTGCTTTCACAGGAGTTCGGTTATTTGCACCACCGGATGACTCCAGTGTGTGCAACACATTTCTAGGCTTTTCAGACACAGCAAATTTCTGAATCACGGGAGTCTCTAATTTCTGACGCAAGGGTGTGGTGCACACGTCTTTCAGATCTACAAGCTCTCTTTCATGCTCTTCTTCACTAGGTTCACTGTCAGAACTCTTCTCTCTTTGTAACTGAGGCTTTTTATTACTACTTTTTTGGACAGATTTTTTAAGCTCCTTCCTTGGACTTACTGCCACTTTCTTAGCTACTTTAACTTTTGGAAGTTTCTGCTTAGCAGTTTGTTTCCTCTTATCTAAATGCTGAGAAGCTTTTGAAGCTGACTGCGGATTCTTGGAAGACTTGAGAGACTTTTTTGGAGACATAGTCTGTTCTTGCTGACGCCCAGATGAGGGCATAGGCAAATCTTCACTTGGCAGCACCTTTGTTTTACATTTTTCTGCATCAGATGCTTCTGTTTCCAATCCAGACCATGACAACATCAGTTTTTCAGCTAGTGGTTTCCAGGATGTGTTCTTTTTCTGGTTTGGAGAGTCTTGCCTAAGTGCATCCTTTTTAGTCTTTCCTATCAATACACAAAACATTTGGACATTAATACCTTTTTACATTGAACGTGAAGATCCCTGCTGACATCTGAATGCATAAAAATAAACCAAAAAATCAAAATGGGAAAATAAACAAACAAAAGGCATTGCAAAACCAGGTTTGTTCCCAAAGGCTAAAAGAAGGCCTTCTCTAAACTATAGTGTATAAAAAATGTTTTAGTTTACTTCCAGTATTTCCTAACAGAAGAAAAGGGAGCAGAAATTAGCTTGCTTTCTAGTTTTCAGTGTTTCCTGTTACAAACCCCTTCACAAGTAATTCCTAAAACCCAATCCCCTTCAGTCTGAAGCATGTGTCTTAAACTCCTTTCTACCAAGAGGAGCAAAAGTTTGCAGGTACCTACCTTCTACACCTGCTCATAAAAAAAGGTAACACTGCTAAATTAATTTTTAGCATCCTATAAGGAAGGGCAAAGAGTGACACTCTGTCTCACTGCCTCATACACACCCAAATTTAACTGTGCAACTGAAACATCAGAAAGCAATCCATTAACGTCTCTCATCTACTTTATTGTAATTTCCTAATTTCATTTTCATTTTTCATGGCTAGGCTTCGCGAATAAAGATTTGAGAGGGGTTCTACCCATGCTTGCTACAAGCGCATTGAAATTTCCTAACAAACCCCCACAAAATAATCCAGTAATATGACCTGGAAAGAAAAGTTTAAGTAGCTGTTAAAGAACTTACCTGTATGAGTACCCTTTTGGCTTCGAGATTTAAGGACCTTTCCTTCACTGTTAGAGACTGGATCTGATTTTGACGTTCTTTTGAAGTCAAATGCTCCAACATCCAGATTATTCGGTTTCTGTTTAGTAAGTGCTTCAACCTGTGCTTCCTTGTTCTTGCCTTTCTTATTCTGTGTCGTCTTCTTTTCAGAGGGCTGAGATTTAGAAGCAGGAGTTGCAGAGCCATCTTTTTTCGATTTTTTGTTCTTACTGGGTATTGAAATCCAAGAAGTAAAAGATGCGCCACCTGATTCGTCGATTAAAAATTCACATTCATTTTCGATTTCTATATCTTGATCTTTCACAGGAGGAGGTGATGGGGGTGATAGCGAGGCTGAATACCTACAGAAAGGAGGGACAGTGAAATCATTTTGGGCAGTGGGGTAAACTGACTTTTAATCTTTCAGATCTAGTGGTGACTCCAGAACACCTAAACACAGTACAGAACGTTCTTCTGAATGCATTTATTCATTGCTCTTTAAGCTTCCAGAAAGAGCACCAAGGCCTGCTTCTTCTTGCTTTGGACAGACACTGGACAGTCAACTTCCTATGTAACCAGTCAGATCCAGACTACCTCTGAAAAGGACTGCTTGCTCACTGTAAACTTCAAAATCACATAAGGCTTTCCTGAATCCTCTAGGCCACCTATCAAAACACCTCAGGCTCTATTTGAAACCCTATTCAACAGACACTATACAATACACTATTTTACTGGCAGACAAAACCATGAGCACTGTTAAATCCTACACAAAATTTTGAAACAACCATTCAAACACTTTTTTAAGGGCAGCATTTTTAATGTTGGACATTAAAATGTTATGTAGCAATGCTGGACTATCCCAAAACATGCTCCCAGGCTTTGTTTATAGATGAAAGGATGTTGTTCCCATATTCAGACCAGAGTTATTTTAATAGCAATTAATGTTCCACATTAAGCCTCAAAACAAACCTCTGTCGAAGTGTTCCAGTTGCTACAGCTGCTAAGAAAGCTGAAGAGAAAGTCTTCTTTTTCTGCAGACAAGATGTAGCAACAGGTTCTGTTCCTTGCACAAGAACAACCTGCTCATCTCTCCCAGTCTGAGGTCCTTCCAAATTTTCAGCTTCTCCACAGCTCTTTGCTGCAGCAGGTGTATTCCAGCCATCAAAACACAATCTATGTATGAAAAACAGCATTCAGACATATTGCTATAAATCTTGTGAGTGCACAATACAGTACTGTGAGGTAGAACAGATGCTCCTGCTGACATTGTCTCAATTGTAATGAATGAGCTTCCCTTCGGCAATTTGCTTGAACACAGTTTAGCTGTAGTTCTTCCCAACACAGTAGCAAGTGTCCAAAGTAACACAGTCCACTGGTGACTCTTGATCAAAGTAAAGGCTGCTCACTAAGACAAATTCCTAATTTGTCCTAAGGTGCTTCAGAAATTGTCAGGTTTCCTAGACTGTAGGTACACTGTCTTCCCAATCTCACTCCACCAGTGGGAGTCAATGGGATCAGTGTCAGTCCATCTCTATGATTTACCCCAGAGGCTCAGTCCTCCAGGAAAGCAATACTGTGGAAAGCACCACTGGCCAATATTGCAGCTGGGCTTCACATTATTCAGTGGGGAGATAAAGATCACAACTTAAGTTGTTCTATTTCATATAAAACACTTGTCTATTCAGAGTGAGAGGAATGACGGCTGCTCATTTCTACTTTAACAAATTCTTGTTACCTTCTAAGGTCAACACTATCAATAGGATTCACTGAAAAAGTTTGGACTACCTGAGAAGCTGATACTTTGGTGAATTTTTCTGCAAAGAAGAGTTCAAGTCTATTCTGACTCCTACACTTGGGTGCTGCACTTATCACCAGAGTATTTAATAAAAAATAATTCTGACCTTTCTAAAAACAGATACGGTTTATAACTGATTGAAACACTGTGTCGATTTACCCTAAGGTAAAGGGCACACAGGGGATGTAACACCACGGCCATGTTCAGCTCTACTTACTTAAGTACAGGAGAACTTCTCCCTTTCTCCACAGGAAAAGGTGATCCAACAGACCTGTGATCATCCTCAGGGTCCAAAAACAAGGCAGGACTTCGGCACAGCGCTTCAACATCTTCTAATGTATTTTTTTTGCTTTTAGACACAGGAGACTCTGTTTTTTTAGAAACAGCTACACCATCATGTATTGCAGGCTTCAAGGGTGATTCACAAGACTGTCCTGCTATATATATAGAACAGGTTTAATTCCTCTACTCAAGAATTTACAAAAAAACCCTAAAAAACCTTAATTCAGTAATAGCAGGACCAACCTCTGCTGCTGACTGGTTTTAGCAGTGATGTAGGTGAGGATTCTGGAGAATTACAGGCTCTTTTCACAGACTTGTTTGATCTTGCCTTTGGCTATCATAGTTGGTAAAAAATAATGAGACAAAGTAAAATATTCGATAAAGCAACAGTATTTTGACAGGACTACAAATGCCTACAGAACACAATATACTTTCCTTCTCTTAAATCATACTCATGTGAATCACAGTTCTATTTTAACTAAACACTTCAACTTTCTATCAAGTAAGACTTTCTAAAAGTAATTGTAATTTCAAATAACAGGAAAAATCTATATGTAGCTTTAAACAGGCATCCTGCTAGTCTCCAGGCAAGCTATTCTTTTCATTTGAATGAATTATTTTAAACAATTTAATTCACCCTTCTTAAGACAGGATGAAGTTTTGCAAGAAATTATTTGACATTATATGGTATTCTAACATCAAACTATAGTAAAAAAACACCATTATAAAGGATGCCTGTTCTCAACCCTGCCATTAACGGAATATCCTATTAAAAAAAATAGAATCAAAGCATATTAAATATACAAACTAGATTATTGGCATCATTCTCCCAGCACATAACAAGGCCTTCAACTTATTTCCACTCTTCAAGAAAGATACATATATATAAAGTTATTATACAGATAACTATTTATCAGGAGTTAACAAGCTTTTATACAAGCATCACCTTTCAATTCTACTGTTCACCATTCAGCTAAGAACTGTTTCCATATATATGGCAAAGTGGCCAAAACCAACTCCAATGGAGTCCCAGAGAGCCATACCCACCCCTCAGTAACAAGGCAGTGTGCTCCAACCTGAGACCATGAGAAATTTAGGTTTTCTGGACAAAAAGCTGAGAAAGCTTTCACCAGGAAAAAAAACTAGAAAACAAGCTATTAAACAAATCTAATTACAGAATATGTACTGTTTGAGCACAACAAACTAAGAAGAAAAAACAGTATCAACAACTATTACAGATGGTTAAATTGTAGCCTATATACTGTTACAAGCAGCATATGGAGCTTCTTCAATGCTCATACAGAACTAAACCTACAGAACTAAACTCATATCCCAGTGAAACTGTACCCAAAGCTACACTGTGACAATGCCATAACTAACTTACCTTTTGGCTCTGCGCTGAAGTCCTCTTCCCACTTTTGACAATAGGAGCTGGGCAAAGGGTTGCATTTGGAGAGTTTATTGTAAGATCACTGCTGCAACCTACGAAGAAAACACTTTAAGTATGGGGATCTTGGAATTGTCCAGGTCTCATTTATTTTAACAAGTTGCTACAGCTTGTTAAGGTCATGTAAATCCAAACAAGAAAGGAATCAGATAGACAGGAAAAATTACCTTTGTAAGACAGCTAAGACACAGTTTTAAGCAGCTAGGAAGAGGGTGCTTTTCAAGTCCCTGAGAAAAACTTTATTTTTATCCATTTTATCTCTAATTTTTATTTCTATTTATTTACCACTACCTATAATACAAAGAAGACATTATTTCTTCTTTTACCAGCAAATTGAGTAAAACACCGAATAAGAACTTACTTTCAAAACAATCCTGTATGAGTTTCAGTACATTTTGACCTGGCTGTATATCAATCTTAGTTCTAGAAGGGAGAGGAAAAAAAATATTTTAAATCAAAAATATCATATCTTCCTATCCCAGCAATATTAAAGCAGCAAAGTTCTCACTTCTCAATATTTTAAATTATAATTTCCCCTAGTCCCAGCTTCAGTATAGTTTTACCTATCATTTCCACACATAGATATCTGCAAAGAAATTTGTCTAAATAAGAATTCCATGGAAAAAAGCCTCACTGCCACAGCTTATGATAAGAATGAAGAATTCTCTCTACATAAAAGAAAACACCCAACTACTTCCCTAAGGTAAAAGAGCTTTGGGATGAAGAGAGTCTCTCTTGAAATAAATGTTTTTGGGGAAAAAGTGAGTGATTCACTAGCCAATGTTGATCAAATCCAAAATAATACTAGAAAAGCCATGGAGTCTCACTCCCACAATTATCATCACACACCTTCAAAAACAGCTGATTAGGTAGATTTTGCACGCTCGCAAAATGCAAGTCTAAAAATGGATTCCAGTAACAAGAACCTCACAGGCTTCTGACGTGCCTTTAAAGAATGCTACAGCACTGAAAATACTCCAGCTCATCTCCAGCATTTACCAGCAAGGTCCAAATATGCTGGAACTCTGTGTGGGTTTCATTTCTCTACTTCCTGAAAGGTAAAATGTCTGCACAGACTATTCCTCCTGTACTCAGGCAGCCTAGTTAGGGGTACCTTAGGTATAGCTACATCACACTTAGCTGCCTCAGCAAAAGGAAACAAAGGAAAACCTGTGGGCTTTGTCCCCCAGCACTATTTGCTCCTCCCACCACTAAGAAATTTGGGAAACATCATATGATCGGTTTTATAGGATACACCATATAGCCTTGACATTACGCTCTCAGATAAAAATCCACATAAGTTTTCCGGAATCTAAGAATAAAATTTTAAATGCAAATTACCCTCCTCCATGGCAGAATCTTGCTCTGTAGTCTTTTTTTAAATGATTCTGTGAAGAAATAAGAATCAGTTTTTACTGAGCATAACGACAATTGACAGGAAAACAAGTGAGCAGATATCAAGCATTCTCAAGCCATCGTAAACTAGTGGGAGAGTGGAGTTACTGCAGCCCTGTTTTCCTTAGAATGCCACAGCAGCTACAACCCCTGTAACAACTGCCAGAAATTCAGCTTTCCACAAGAACCATCGAAGCATCTGTTGCATTCAAAGCCAGAGAGTCTTACAGGAGACTTAACAAGACAGAAATCACAGAGAATCTAAGGATCTGGTTACTATTTACACAACCGTAATGACTGATCTTTTAAGTAAGGAAGAGGACTGAACTACCACAAAGCAAGCCAGGACATGACTTTACAACACATCCGCTTCTGTGTGTTAGCTGCTCACGTGATGATTCCTACCCTGTTTGCCACAAGCACGACCACACTGACAGGCAGTGGGAGCACATCGCTGTGCCACGGTAAAACTACAGCCTCAACTAAGTCCCAGTGCTGCCTCACACCACTTGAAACCCGAATATAATCGAAGTCATTCAAATAGAAAACACGACTCCGGTCATCTACAACCACAGCTAGAGCAGTAATACTTCAAACAGCAGCATATTATCAGCGTTACCTTCTGCGTCAACAAACAAAATAAAGCCGCTGACCTGGAAACAGGTAAAGGCTATCGAGGATACAAGCGGGAAGAAAGGTCATGAAAAATTCAAGAGCTAAGCACAGTCCAGTTTTTCACAGATACGATAGGAAAGCATCTCAAAAAATTGTAAATGTTTAGCTGAAAAACAACTATAAACTCTTATTCATTTGTGTAAATTTAAAAAGTACGTGCAGTGTGGAGATTATCTAGTCATAGCGCAACAAAATTCAGTTCATTTTCCTGAAGTTTGCCATGCTGACAGTACTTTACACTGCTTTGTGATTCCTCTCTGGATAGTACTTCTGGTAACAAAAATAACCAACACCAGGTATGGACTGATTGTACTGCAAACTTTCAACATCGGCCTTAAGTGGCAGAAAGAAACTCTAGGTCACACGAGGAAAACAACTTTCAGAAGCTGTGCAGAACCACACTCCAGTCAATTTGACACTCGGTCTTAAACCTCTTCCCCTTGCAGCAGAGCGCAGCACAATCCCCTGGCATGAAGCCATTCGCACTAAGGAGACTTAAAATCTCCTGTAACGGACAAAAAAAGTGCTTTTAACAGTTCATTTATGAGCGTGTTCGCATCGCCCTCCACATGAAGAGTTTTAAAACTCAGGATGAGCACCATTGTGGCGCGCCTGGACGAGAGTCCGGCTCCGTACGCGCTCACTCGCCCATGGAAGGCGGCTCTCCAGAGGCAGCGTGAGAGGAACGGGGCTCCCGACAGAGCAGCCCTCGGAGCACAAGTGTCTGTGCCAGGGGCCCGTACTCGGAGCTCGCGGTGCGCCAACCACGGCCTGGCTCTCCTCAGGGAAGAGCGAAAGACCCCCGGCTGAGGCGGAAGGGCGACCCCGCCCCTCCTCCGGGAGCGCGCCGGGGGCCGCACCTCCGGCTCTCCGGAAGGCACCGGCCGCTGCCCGCAACACAGCGCCCAGACAGACCGACAGGCAGGCGGACGGACCGACCGACAGACAGACCGACACCCCCACGCGGCACCCCGCGCGCTCTCACCAAGGCCTCCGCCATCCCGGGACGGGGCTCGCGCGCGCCCCCCGCGCGCCGCTTTCGAACCCGGCCGCCTTTCCCGCCGCGCGCGCTCCCACCGCCGGCGGGCACGGCGGCGCCTCCGGCCACGCCCCCCCGCCCCCGCCTCATTGGTCGGCGGCCGCCGCGCGCCGGCCAGGGACGCTACTTTTGGCGCGCGCGCTGCGGCGCCTGCGCAGGGAGTGGTGGTTGCTCCCGCCTTCAGCTGCTGTCCTGCCTTCCATTGCCTGAGGAGACGCGGCGGGCGGCGGGTCCTGGTCCTTTGTCCCCTCCTGGGAAACGCCAGTTCAAAATCTCGGGTGTCTCAACAGCCCCTGTCACTTCGCGGCGCTGCAGATTTTTATTTAAAACGTTAAGTGAAGAACTTAGCGCTGAGAAAAAAAAAAAAAACACACACAAAAAACAAGTGCTTGATAACATGAGGGCGCAGTGCCTTACAGTGCCCGCGAAACGATGCCCAAAAATACAGTTTTAAGTGATGGTTTTTATGGCATACTTGTTACTGGAACACCACCCTTGTTCTTTCTGACCGCTGTGGGGAAGGCCCACTGTATTTATCAAAGTACAGCGAGAAGTTTGTTCTTTCTTTTAATGAAAATACTTAAGGTCACCTTGTGAACACGGTGCTGCTCCATGTACATCAGGTTAGAGTTGCAGCTTTTCCTCCCTATGAAATTGAAACTTGGGTGTTGCTGTGAGAAGGGGAAATTTAAATACTTCTTTGCTGTGTCTCACTTGTGCCATGCAAAATTATTGACTTACTAGCAAGACAGTTCTGCTGGTATTAATGCTGTAACTCACGACACTTTTGACCTTGAGTCTCAGTAAGCTTTCTCCACCATGGATAAACACATTAGCTTCATCATTAGCTTCAAATACTTCATCAACCACACTAAAGATACATTTAAATTAAAATAAATCCTCATAAGGTCTCTGGTAAAAACAGATTGATGCACTGTGCTGCACATATGCTTTCTGTAATTGCACAACAGGAGATAATTAATTGGGACTGATAAACTTTTCAAGCTAATGTCAGCTTCCTTTCTTCAAACAATTGGCCTATGGCCACATTGTTTCAAAGACACAAGGAAAAATATATCTCAGACAGATATATAAACCCTGCCTAACTCAAACCCACGTTATTTCAGGACATTAGATACCACGATGAGGGTGGAGGTGACAGGGTTTCTGTGTTCGCTAATACCCAAATGGTGCCAGAGTTGTTCTTTCTATGTAGTCGCTATTCTTGAACAGCTTTGTGGTTTGTTTGGGGTTTTTTTAAAGTAAACATTCACATATTTATCCTACATAGGAAAAGGGTGGGAAAATAAGATGGAAACATCTAATTTTTACTCGTGGTATAGGTAAATAAAGCCTAAATCCATCAGATCCACCAAAGCAGTCTTGGTAACAAGTAGCCAGATCTTCACACAAAATCCTCACTACTTCTAACATTAAAGAAACACCTTGATTAACCACAGAGAACAGCTGAGCAGGATGCTAAGTGCCTCGTGCTTTGCATGCACAAATATTCCTGCATCTATATTAAGAATGCTACAAAGTCAGGGAAAGCGAGTGTAAATGTGAGCAAACTCTTCAAGAAAGCATTTGAGCAAGAAAGATCTTCAATGCTGATATAAAACTTCATCCCTGAAAATCAACTGCTCCTTCAAAGAATAACATTTTGAAAGAAAGCTATTCGAAGTGTTCCAGTGGAAAGATAGTTCTTCAATGTTGCAGGAAGAAAGCTAGCTCTAGCTGCTCCACAGGAATAGAGAATCAAATGGTCCTAGACAAACACACTCTTTCATTACAATGAAGAAAAAACAAAACCAAACCACAAAAAACCTCACAAACAAACAAAAACACACCAAAGAGAAAAAGCAGTTCTCAGATTTCAGGTAGCTTAGTAGCACTGGTAGTGACAATACTGAAGATCTGGAAGCCCAGCAACGCAAAATTCACTTTCCCAGCTTGATTGAATCCTTTTGGTGTCATCATGCTGAGCATCTCCTGAGACTTTTGATAAAAAGCAGGAACAGATTGAGAAACGGGCTGTATCAAATACAAATTCACACTGAATCAGACCACTCCACTGCACAACCTTCAATATAAATACATTCACTGTATCAGCAGTTCAAAAAGGTTTAAAACGTGAACGAGTTTTAATGAGCCACTTGTCATGCACAGTTCTTCTATATAGAAGTCATCTTGAAGTTATTAGTTTTAAGATTTTACCTAAAATAATTTATATCCAAAAATTTTAAAGATCTGCTAATAATCATCTAGAGCCATTGTGCATTTTCAATTTTTCCACAAGCAACTTTTTAACTGGGCAGAACCCATTCATAGAACAGATACTCATCCAACAGATACACACAGTAAGAGCAGCACAGAGATACAGCCATGTCTGTAAATTCTGGCTGTGATCCCAGCCAGCCCTGACCTGCACTTTTTGACAAGGGTGTCAAAGTCGTATGCATTGTCATTAAGAAAAGCCACTCTATTAATTGTATCTGAAAGATTACTTTAAACCCTGAGGACAGTCCTAGGGCATTCTAAAAATGTACTGGGACTCTACTATTTTTATGTGCTGCTTATTTCAAAAGCAGAAGCATGATGTTAACACCACACTAACATACCAGAGTATACTTCCTCAAAGTTTCATTTGTTTCTCAGTCTCCAAGCGTGAGAGGTGACAGTGCTTTCAACTTGATTTAAACCTTTAAGTGATCCTTAGCACTAAATATTGACGTCAGTTAAGAGTTCAGATTCTAATACTGCCACACTGAAACACATTTTAGTTATTAAAAGTGGAAACTTACTGTCTGCTTGTGATTCTTCTGCACTCTAAATCTACCCACCTTTTCTCCTGTTTCAAAGAGTTTCCCTAAAAGAAGTTCATAAAAAAATGAAGTCAGGTAGTTTAAAAAGCAGTATTATTAATCGAGAAAATTATATCTATAAAGTAGACTGACTGTAAAATTATATACACCTTCCAGAAGACATCACACACATAAGAGTGAATCCAAAATACTGAAACAATTATATTGATTTCAGATATTCAGTTCCATACATCTTGATGTACAAGTTCCAGCTTATAGGTTTGTATTCTAACCTTGCCTTGCTCTACTATGGCGGGGAGAAAGAACTATCAGCTTAAGTACCTGGTGTTTAAATGACAGAGTTAAGTGATGACATTTCTGTACCACACAGAAAATCTAGTCCCTAATGATTTTGAATCAAACAGAATCTTTATACTTCAATATCCTAGAAACTGACTGATGATGATAAAAACCTGTGTTCAGTGCAAGTCAGACTTGGGCTGTGGACATGTGTACAGCACAACCATCTGCTATAAGGAAATGGTACCAAAAGGAGCTTGGTATGACAAACATCCACAGAGACATTTGCCTTTTCCTCCCTTTACAGTCACCATGTGCTATAGTGATTTTAATTCGGTGAGGGCAGAAAGGCTCAATCACATTTTCTCTTTCTTGAAGTCAGAGTTTTATTGTTGAAAGTGCTAATTCAGCTCTCCGATAGGTTTTTACTTTCCCCATACTGCAGTATTCTGCAAAGAACAGTCTCAGTGCAGATAATCAACAATTCCAGGTCTCTGGACTTAAGTGGAGTTTTGACAATTTACACCTGTTCCCTGTGTTTCCATGTTGAGACTGACACAAGATAGCTGCTCTGGCCACAGCACCACTAACCAACCACAAAATAAAGCAGTTTGTCTGCTCTTAAGTGGAAATCTAAGCCTTTTGGATGGATTAAATCTCATGTGTTTATGGCAATAATTAAATTTTTGTTTAAGAATTAAATAACATATGATATGGATTTATGATGTTCTTAGAACACCTGGTTTCCCCACTTTTGCACTCTTCTCTAAGCAGTGCCTAATTTGCACATGGGGACCATTTCTTAGGTTCACCCTTCTTCTTGCTTTCTTCAGCTCCCCACAAATCAATACAAATCTTGTCTTTAGGGTAAGGACTGTACTGGACATTCCACCTCACGGAGTGACCAATCCTCCTTTAAGCGAACAGGTTTGAAGAAAACAGAAGCAGAAGAAACATAAATCCAGTTTGTCTTCAGTGCAAAGCCACTGATTTTCACCATTTAATTAAGGCTTCACCAAAAAGAAATACATAGTACCATCTTTAACAGCTGAAAATTAGCACACTCCTTTGAGAACAAATGGTCCATGAGTGACTTTCGGTGTCTCTACTGTCAATTGTCTTCCTGAACAAAGTAGTATCTCACTGGGGGCCCTGGCAAGTCTTCCTCTCCATCAGTCTCCGGAGCAAATGATACTGTCAAATCCACATACTTCTTATCAGGTGATGGTTTCACAAGTTTTTGCATCCTATAGAGGAGAAATGAAGCAGAATTTGTTAATATACCAGAAGGAGGATTGGCAGTGGGAATTCAGGGTCAGAGTAGGATGAATTTCACTGCCAGCAATACACACTGGTCCAACATACTACAGGCCAAGTTAAAACAGAGAATTGAGCCAGCTTTAAATTTTGACACAAAAGCTGTTTCTCCACCCAAGATCCAGCAAATTGTATTCCATTTTCTTGATAGACGGAGCCAATTAGTGAGCTACTGCATTGTTCACCAACAAGTGATCAGTACAAAAGAGAAGAGCATGTGAACAGTTTTGGACGAGATTCCTCACAGATTTAATTTTTGTTTGGCATCCTACAGAGGCACAAGGCAAAGTTAGATTTCTGTGTAGGATTTCAGTCATTGAGGAGAAATAAGTTCTCTATCTACCAATAAAGGCCTGTTTTAGTACATTAGGAAGAACCACTCCAGTGCAAACACCAAATAATAAGTTCTGATGGAAAATAATTCTATTGGGGTTACAGCATTAAGTCATTGAATTTCAAAGGTGAATAGCGATGAGGGGGAAAAAACAGCCAAGATCTGGGACTTCTTCCTTCATGATCACAAAGTGAGTTTGAACTACGTAAGCATGTCACAAGCATGCAACTTCCCCCCTTTGCTCTTGCAGTCTCAAAAACTGCAGCCAACGCTTGGAAGTTGCACAGTAGAATACTGAAGTAGGTCAGCCAACCTCACTTTCATGACATATCTGTAGATGGCTCCAAATTATTTTCTTGCTAACCTGGAGCCCTTGTTCATGAGGCCAGCTCAAATCCTACAAGGTTGGGGGAATACAGTCAATCATTTCTATTCCTCACAAGTCACTTAGAGAAGGATTTCCCTTCTGGGTACACTTTAATGTGCAGGTCAAAAAGCTGCTTTAACCCAAGCACTTGTTTCCTTGCAAGAACACAAAGCATTAGCTTCTTCTCAGCAGAGATACTGAGATAACATTTATTTGCATGAGGAAGTCCCAAGCTATAGAGAGCAAGGCAGATAACTATTTCTAAAACTTGCTTTTAAGGAGTATGCTACCAGTTAATGCTGCAATTCTGAAACGAAGGAAGAGTCTGGTAATGCTTGTCATATTACAGCACGATTTTAAGCAACTTAAGAAAAAACAAACACACGAGACAGGTCAGAGTTTGCTGTGCAAATATCTTTTGGGACTCTTTGTAACTGAACCCAAGTTTCTGCTATGAGGTGGAAAGCTTGAACCAGGTCTCAGGGTAGTAAGAAATCCTGATATTCACAGGAAGTCAGCTTCACACCATACTTTTGACTTCATTACATACCTCACTCATTCAAAATTATTTATACAGCTATAAGAGAAGGCATATAAACAACTTCTTTTTCACAGGCTGTAAATTCTCATCTTACTATGCCAGGGAGACTCTGAAGGTGTTGCAGCTTAGAGCTCTTCTCTCCCAGGGAGTTTGAAGTAGCTTGCTCATACTACTTTGCCTGACATTACCTACTAGTAGACCTTCGAAACAGGTACTGATCAATGCACCAGAATTAGTTTGAAGCTCTAAGCCAGTTTCAAAAGGTTCTAAATTGTTCCACTTGAACCACAGTACTTCCCCCCCCCCCAGAAAAAAGGAAAAAAATTATTGTCAGACTTCTTCAGCTTTCTCATTCTGGTCTTCATCAGTTAGAGGAGCATTTTGGAAGTCTCCTGCCCTCATCATAGAAGCTAATTCACTTTCTCTTTTTTATTTTTTGTTTTCCAAATGAAAGAAATTATCATTTCTCTTTCCAAAATATTAACAACTAGCAACCACTTCGAGGGAAAACACTGCTGTCAGGCACACATCCTTATGATACAACCAATGAGCATAATTTGTATGTGCATTTGCATCCCTGACCCTGTTTTCCAGTTATACTCACGTGAACTTTAATCTTTTAATGTGGCCTGGCATCACAGGAACATAGAGCATTTTGACTCCTTGTACAACCATAGTTGGTTCAATTCCATATTTCTCCTGGAATTCACAAATTAAAACTTATTAAAGGACTAGAACAGCTGCCCAAGATACAAGACACAGCAGATATTACTACTGCTAATGCTATAGCTAACTATTCAAATCCATAGGATCCCAACCAGAAAACTTGCTAATGCATGGATGCTGACAGAAGTTTTATTAAGGTAAATTTGAGCCAAATGAATTAACAAAGAATTTGAAAATAGACTTGGATGTGTTTACTTAGAGACTTTCCCATAGACATTAATTATTATTAAAACTATTCTGATTTGAACAATAACTTCATGAAATAAAACCAAAACAAAACCCAAACCAATAACCCAAAACAAGAAATCCCTTTCCTCTTGTCTTGTACTAATCCAGTATTGCGGAGGACAAACGAAAGAAGCAAGAGGAATACAAGAAATGGCACGCGATATATGAAAAATACTAAAAGGACTTTTACCTAATAACACAGACGTTTGCAGGCAGTTTAAGCCTGATTCGTAAATGAATAGAATGTTCTGTAGTCATTTGACTAATGTTTATAATGTTTACTGTTAATGCATGCTTTTTAATGTTTGTACCCCAGTTATATTTGTTATATTTGGACATGTATGAACATGTTAGTCCCCTCATGAATTTTCTCCTCCCTGATTGGTCAAGGTTTCCCTCTCCCTCATTGGCCAGGATTTGCTGTAGTGTGGGCGGTCCTGCCATTTCTCTCCTTCCATGTTATTGGCTCCTAGTTAAGTTATGCATGTTGCTGAATCCCCATTGGTTGTTCAGTCCCATGCTCCTCCCAATTTCCAGATCCTTCCACCCCGAACCCTATATAAGGGTTAGCTCTCCCCTCAGTTGGGGACAGTACCCTTGACTCTGTACCCTCATGTGTCCCTGCGTTAATAAACACCTACGACAGAGCAAGAACCCCTCGTGCTGTCATCGCCTCTCCTTTCACCGGGCTGCAGCACAATATATTAGACAACTTACTCTGACAGCATTTATGAAGTCCAACAGAGTAAAATCCTCTTTCCCATGAATTGTCCACCTGTCCCAGATGGTAAATGAGATCCCATTTCTGTTTTAAAAAATGAAAGGTTGTTTGTTACTTTAGAACATGAACTCAGGCACTTCCTTTAAATGTGTCTTGAAGAACCGCCATGTCTTCTAGGAGGTGCTGTTTTATCTTGAGCAAAAATCTCTTTCCTCTGCTGCCATTTTTCTAGCCCTCTGACCTTGCTAAGCACAAGACGCAGTAAGAGCTCTAAGTAAACAAGGTATCTAGCAATGAAGTTACTGAGCTTTCAGACCTACTGAAAAATAGCTCTTGTATTGAATAAGATGCAAAAGTGTGTCCAGGAGAACAATACCTAATTTGTCTAGATTTTTAAAGCCTCATGAGTAGCAGCTTCCACTGAAAACAAAACTAAGCCCTTAAACCCACTATATTTTAAATTAGGACAGATGAGTATGTGCTGTCTTTTCCAAAATTCTTGAGCAATGCAGTACTAAGAGGATCACTTACACCTTTAGCAGTATATAGTAAATGGATAACAGAGTGGGATAGCAAGCATGAAGTGATTCATCATTGTACAAGTTGAAACAACAACAACAACAAATATCTATAATATCTTTTAATATCTATAATGTTTAATTGAGTATGGCCATGAACTGTGGTTCCACCATAGCTTTGCTATGTGAATGCATAAGGCCTTAATCTGGTTATCTGGATTTAATAACTATTCAAACTTCATACTTGTAATGGCTCAGCAAGTTCTCAGCATCAATTAGCAGGTTTCCAAATACTACCCTTGCCCTTCTGCCATTGTCCTTCCTACCTGATTTCTGTTCTCCTTACTTCTGCAGTTTCTGTAAAGACCATTATGGGAATGGCTAGGTTCAGAAAACAGTTCTTGTATGCATCAGCTGGGTAGCCACCCACAACTTTGATGAGTTCCAGTGCAACCTGCAGTAAATGAGATTTTAGGTACTGTGTTATCGATACTAGTATAGTTATAAGGCCAGCAACTACAGAGAAAGTTGTTAATGAGATGGGCCTTTGTACAATCGTCAGAATAAATAACATCTGGAAATGCAACCCACTATGCCACAGAAATAAATTCTGTTGCTGCCAAGAGAAATACTTAACACAGTGTTCCTAATGGACTCTTTCAAAAACTGGTCAATTCAAGAAACCTCCACAAAGTGTGAAGTTCTGTTGAGATGCACGAATGTGAACTACTACAGAACAAATCCTCTCCCCTCTTGGAAATGGGACTCCGATGGAAGTTAGTATTAATGACAGAAAACAAACCAAAATGCTGGTTGCCAATTCTTTGTGTACAGCAAATCAAATAGAAAAGCACCAAAGGCTTAGCATGTTAAGGAAACTTTCCTGTCTGACAATCCAGGAGCCACGTCAGCAATCACATTACCAAAGACTTTAGGTGCTGGGGCCGAAGCCCCTTCACAGCAGGCAGTTTCTCAACAGGTGCCCTGCTTGACTTGCTACCCATCCCACTCACAGTCAGACAAGGTTTCCTCACTGGCTGGACCCTGGGTTTCCCACAGCAGAGTCTCAGACCTCTGGTTCCTTTAAGTAATTTTATCATGGTACAACAACAGAGCAACAGCCCTAGCTGGTGCCTCTGGAAAGGGATCCTAAACAAAAGACTACCTGGGCTTTTGTACCCTCACAGTCTGTGTGCTCAACAGTCTGGGGTCTTCCAAATGAGTCCTCCAAGCTTCTGCTATGTCTCTGAGTGTCCTTTCACCTGGCCATTTCTTTAAATGAGTCTCTGTCACGGTAGCACTGATACCCACACAACAGTGGTTTCAGGCAAGAAAGAGTAAGAGAAATAAATATGCCTTTAAAAAGCATACTCACCAGGCCTGATACTGCAGCAGTAGCTGTTGCGATGGCGGGAATAATCTTTCCTGCAATGCGCTTTGTTTTGAACCGATCTGCTGCTTCAATGTTGTACATCTTGGCTCGCAAGTTTGATGCGGCTGTTATGAAATCTATATGCCCATTACTATCGTCATCTTTTTCAAAGGATATGGGCTTCATTTGCAAGTCAGCTGCTCATTAAAAAAAAAAAAAGAGGGAGAGAGAAAAAGTTATTAGAAAACTGAAGATGTCCTAAACATAGCTTATAGGAACTAGAATCTTAACAAACCAAAAATCTCACATCCTGGAGCTTGGTGCCTTACTTGTTGTCCTCTACTAGAAGCAGAAATGCTCCTATCAATACCACTGGTTAAAAGAGTGTAATGAAAGAAATATCAACAGAGCTCCATAATTTTATTTTCCTTGCAACACCAGGAATAAATTTTGGACAGTCCTATGGATGTTTTTTATACACTCCATCTCACTGTAGGTCCATTCTGTGAGAATTCCCTCTATAAGCTTTGTTTATCTGCAACCATTTCACTATGGACTCAGTAGCGTGGGAGTCAAGAGTTTTGGGTTGAGACTCCAATGGATAGGTTAAAGTAATCTCTCTCCTCTGTGTTCACAGGCTAAAAAAGCTGGCATGTAGTTTTTGCCCAATGATCCCTTCATGTGGCCATCTGGGATCTAGCCATCACCCTTTCCCTCCTTAGAGTTCAATTCCCTGCTGCTGCCTGCTTGCTGTCATCAGTGTTGTAATTACATACAAGAGTAACAGAGAGCCCCAAGACTGGCAGGCATCTCAGAAATACAGAGGCATAAGGTAATTTCAAGTAACAGGACGGATACCTGCACAGCACTTTAGAATGCTTTAGACACCAGCTCTGCTTCTTGCAGAATTAAAGACCTGAATGCCACTACTGGCAGTGCAAATGCAAGACATTACTGAGCTATGAGGTTTAAGAAGTTTGCACTACTCACCTTCCAGAGCTTCATTGGATAGTATAGACTTCTCCAGCTGGAATATAGCATTTCTTTCATCCTCACTGCTGACTGGAATATGATCTGGTTTTCTTGCGGTTTCATCGGTCTGTACAACCTGCAAGTGTGTGCAGTGCTTGAGTAATAAAATACATGAACTTCACACAGCATGAGTGTCAAGTGTACTAAATTTCCTGTCTTCCCTGCAGTTCAAGAGAGTTTTCGATTTAATGGGGCAAGTCCAGCCAAGGGCCACAAAGATCATTAAAGGACCCTCATATGAAGCTGTAAGAGCTGGGATGGTTCAGCATGGAAAACAGAAGGGTCAACAGGATCTTATCAATGTGTGTAAATATCTGATGAGGGGAAAGTACAGAGAGCACAAACTCTTTTAAACTGGTGCCCAATGGGGTGGTGCACAAGGTGGGTATGGGCACGAATTGAAGCAAATAAAATTCCTTAAGAAACATGTAAAAATACTTTAAAGAAAAAAAAATAAAAACACCCAAAGCAAAACTGTGAGGATGGCTGAACCCTGGCAGAGGCAGCAGAGAGGGTGTGGAGGATATTCTCAGACATATTCAAAACCCAACAGGACACAGTCCTTGATGACCTGCTCTAGCTGCCCCTGCTTGAGGCAAGGGGATTGAACTAGACAGTCTTTACAGATCCCTTCCAACCTCAACCATCTGTGATTCCAAGTCACAGTACCAGCTTGTCCTCATAAGGCAAGCATGAGACAAGTGCTAACACTGTGCAAGAAAATATGAAAACACCTTGGAATACTTGATAATTTTAAATGGTTACAAATGCTAGCCACTGCACAATAATGCTAAAGTTACTCTGAAATTAACACTTCAAAAATAAACATAACAGTAATGACACTTCCTTTATATTAGCTAGAAAGAAATGACAAATTTACACTAGTCTTGGATTGTTTCTAAGTTGCTCATGAGTAAAATTTCACTACTTTTATTAAAATAGTATAGACTCACGTAATCTTAAAAAAACCTTGCAAAGTTACAATCACACTCATGCATGGAAAACAATGCTATAACAAATCATTTGAAAAAGGCAACCCCCGCCACCATTTTCCGTTTAGCATCTGGTACATAGATAATATAGCTATAACAAGTTAAAGCAGTACTGTATGCCATAGTCATATTTCCCCAAAACACATTATAATTTGTGATTATTTCTCATTAGCATTGATGCAAAAAGTTGTTGAGGATGAGGGACACTGTTTGTGGAATATTTTATTTTTTTCTTTAAATATCACACTTACTTTGTTTGACGGTCTAAACTCTGGTACCTTCACGGCTGAAATAATACTCAGAATAGTTTCCTCTGACAAATCCTGTTACGGTTTTGAAGAAAAACAATTTAAATCCACAGCAGTGCAACAAGATTGTATATCCAGTAGCATTTCAAAGAACACCAAACCCCAAAAATCTCACAAATATTCACTGATGTTACAGTCAAACATCATCATTAAAACACCAAGTGACATTTCAGTTACTACACCCAGCCAACTGGTGGGACTTGAAAACTAAATAGCCTAGCACTTGAAAACTGAATAGAAGTCTAAAGGTGACTTACAGGAAGTTCCAATTAGAAAAGAAAAAGGGTAACAAGAAAAACAAAAGATAAGCAACACAGAGGCTGTGAGTAGTACAAAATAAAAACCACAGAGCACAGCTAAGACACTTAATTAAAAAATGCCTTATAGAGATCTTTTTTTCAGTTCAGTGGCTATATTGCACAGGAAATAGGTGCACTAGAATAATAATTCCCAAGTTCAGTGCTTACTGAAAATATTGCATACACTGCTCATTATTTCTTCTCCAGATTAGGGATTTCGATATAGATGAAGAAGTGTAAGCAGTTGCTGAACAGCCAGTGCTGAAGGATAGATTACTTTAAGAATCACTTTAATCACTTCTGGGAAAGAACTGGCAACCAGACATCAGGCCAAAGCTGAATCCATATATCCAAGTTATGCACTGTTAAAGTATACGGATTACCTTTTCAGTGAATGGAACACAGTACACTGTTGCAAAGAGTTTAGCTGCGCTCACAATGAAACCATAGTGCCTAAAGAGAAGAGAAAGATAATTATTTTTAGTTGGTTTGTTTTTTTTTTTACTTCAGTTGCCCAAAAGTTTGCAATCATATTCAAAGAAATCTTGAACACACAGAGAAACAGAAGTCCCATCTTTCAGTGCAGATAGTACCGAAAAGATGGCAAGTTTTGACTGATTCAGAAGTTGTCCCCAAAACTAAGCAAACTTTGATCAGTAAAGAGTTATTTAATCAAAACCATATTTAACCTTCGCAGTCAAGAAAACAACTGGTCACATGACATCACTACGATAATAAAAGGCTTCAGCTCAGAAACACTTTGATATTTGCCATGATCTCAGTTTTCACTCAAACTAAAAAAGGCAATCCAGACAGTTTCTCAAAGCAGGTGTAAGTATGCAGCAGATGCATGCTTTTCAGTCCTTCAACCTCATCAATTTTTTAAATTATCTGTAATACCCAAGCCATCTAGATCAGACCCAAGTTGCGATGAGGAAGGGGTCCCTTCACTAGGTCATTTTAGGCAGACAATTCAATTTGACATATCTTGCATTTCTTGATGTGGGACAACAGGGGCAGGGAGGTATGACAGCAATAACTCAGTAAAATTCTGAATTAACAAAAAACATCAAACGGGTTGTTCTAAGCCATTTCACCTTAGATGTCACACCTTCACGCAGCACCCTCCAATCCCATACCAGTGAAAATTAAATTACCTGTAGTGAAAGTATGAGACAACTCACCAAAATTGCCACGGATTTTTAAGACTACGCACTAACAGCCATTGATACCAGTCCAACTTCTAGTGCTATAAAGCCACTGCCTTGCACTTTCTGCTGTAGATTGAGTTTTATAGATGCTATAAAACATCTAGAAAGCATCTGTGGCGGTACTATACTTACAAAGGATCATTAAATTCAAACTTCACTGGGAAAGGTGGCCTCTTTGGTGACTGCCAAAACAAACCTGGTAAGAAGAGAGACTTAAGATGAAATCCAAAGGAACCAGGAACAGCAACACATGACATATGCCATGAATTCACAACAGACGCAAAGGGGCATTTGTACTTACTTCCATCTTTTAATCGTGTATCAAGGGGAAAGGAATGAAGGAGCTGAAGAGCCTAGAGGAAAAGTCAGAGTAGCTTTAGTAAGTTGTCATATACAGATTGACATGAACACACTAAATCAAACGGTTTTTTTAGGAATGATGTGAAATCTTGATACACTCCAATACACAGCTGAAGTAATTCAAAGAGTTAAGAAAATCTAAAGACGACTGTGTCGAGATGGATAGATTAAAGACAAGTACTAATGGACAGACTTGCCCATTCATTCACTGAACAATGATGACAATGTCACCTCATCTATACAAAGTCCAAACAAGACACGTAATCCAAGAAGCAAAGCATTCCTCCCACCCTATTGTCACTTTAAGATTATTTCATACAAATTCACAATTGGGAATGCAACATTTTGTCAGTGTGACAATTACCACCAGGGCTTCCATAGGCACAGGTATGCTTATCAATAAGCAACATCATGACCATCATGATTTTTCCTACAAAATTACACACATGCTTTAGGCAACAGTGTGGACCAGATTCTCAGAATGACTGGCTCTTATTTCAGACAACCTTTGAGAAAATCAGGGTTATGAAGTTGAGTTCAGTAACAGAAGTTTAGTGCAGGAAACAAAAATCTGTTGTCCTTTAGTGAAAGACATCTGATAATCTCACTATTTTGGAAAACACAGTACCTAGTAAGCTGGAGGTTTGCCAAGAAAACTGCTCGTAGACTACTGAAGAGAGCTACTAGAGTGAGTTAATAAACCAGACCTAGCAGTGCTACACTAAAAAGGGATGCAGCATTTTTACATTTCAAGTACATCTCATTATTTATGAAGAAATCTCATTATTTATGAAGAAATGGAAGTGAGTGCATAAACTTAGACACCTAGTTATTAGAGCCACCAAGTTTTCTAAAATCCTCATCAGTGCCACCTCATCCACAGGTCTTACGTACCTTATGGCTAAAATACTTCTCAAATTTTACTCTTGCTAGTTCTACACATTGAGTCCAACTTCGGGGTCTTCTACTGAGTGTTTTAATAACATGAAAACAGCCTTCTAAGCTCTCTCCTGATTTTATTCTCTAGATAAAGAAACATGAAAATGTTAAAACAAACAAGATACATTCAAATCCAGTCGAACAGTAAATATGTATTATTTATTTATTTTATATGTTTTATTTATTTTATTTATATATTTATGTCTGTAAGCAAAAGGAAACAGAGGGTCAATTTGTGAAATATTATCCTTTATGTGATTCTCTCCCCTGGTTTTTTTTTTGCCTAGGTGCTGTGGTCTACTTGATTTACTTCCACCCAACCCTATGGACCACAGTCCATGACAGTCACAAGAAAATATAGTAAACAACTGAATCTAACTTATTACACAGTTGAATTCACTTCAGTCTTCCTTTTATTTTTTCCAGATAATTACACATCAGTATGACATACACTAATCACACGCTAGCAGTGCCTCAGTCTTTCTGATATACATCATGTACAGAGGATGTGAGCTAGAGAAGCTTTTGAGAGACACCATAAATACTGTTCATCTGATGATCAACTAATGACGTGGCCAAATAAGTCTTTGGGTTTTCTGGAAAAAGTCAGAAACTAATCCAAATAAATTTAAATAGGAACAAACTCCATAAAGCAGTAGTTTAAACCCTGTATTTTACCCTAGCAACATTCCCTTACCTGTAAAACTTCTTCTGCTGTTGGATAGGTTTGCCAGAATTTGTTAAACAATGAAGGCTTGTGAGAAAATGAACTTTCAAACTATAAAATAAAAAGAACAAATATGGCATTTGGCAAGAAATATATCAGATTCCCCACCTTTCCAAATACACATTTATTTATGCTGAATCCCAGTGAGTTTATTCCATTACCTTATCTCTTGCCCACTGTATTGTATGCTCAATGGCAGCTGGGAAAGACTTTAAGGTGCAAAAAGGTATTTCTTCTTCTGGTGGATCCCGCTGTAATTAAGGAAGGTTGCATGTAAATGCAGACTTCTTAAAGTTTATTGCTAATAACAGTACCAAGAACTTCTAGACTATATAAGTTTAAAACTCTGCTGTTGTAAAATACAAAATGGCTTATTTATGCTTAGAAATTTGCTTTAATGACACTAATATTATCACTTCCTCTTTATCAAGAATAGTCCAAACTTAACCCCAAAAAGCAAAACTGAACTCTGAAACGCAAACAATGGGTGAGATTGCCAGTCAGCTTTTCCAAGATGTGCAGTCCACATTCACATACACTCTCAACATGAAACACACCCTTTCACTCAAGGCCAGAAAGACTTCTTTGTGGACCCTAGCAAGACTGTTAGGATGCTCAGAATCCTGTCTCTGTGTCCACATGGCATCATTTCATAGAGTTAGTTAACTAGTTAACTCAACTAGTTAACTTCTACCTTATAAAGGCAGTTTCATAAGAACTTAAACAGAGGAATACTGCAAGAGCTTGAAGGTTCATTTTCCCCTGCCCTGTTCAAACAGAATTGCTCTGTATGCTTGTAAAGAACTGCTCAAATTTTATTTCCCTTTCTTCAGAAACTGAGGAAGTAATTTCCTTCCTAATAAAACTGTTCTTCAGCAGCTCAAACAGGCCACTTATTTCAGACAGCCACATAAGCGATTAAAATATCAGAGGGCATTATGGGACTAGCTACAGAAGGTGCACGATGGTCTTAAAACACTTACGTGGCTATTATAGGACTCTGTCAGATGGGGCACAATAACTTCTGTGTGTCCTTTCGTTCCCATAGTTCCAGAGTCTATAAGAGGACGCAGGTTTGCTACACAACGACTGACATGGAAAGACACAGACTATCAGCACATAGTGTAATCACTACACTTGTGTCTTGCAGATGTTAGTGGAGTGTAACCAGAGTTGTCTCTAGGCACTTTCAGAAGATTGGAAAGCTTGTACCAAACTCAGGAAGAAATTAAATAAGAAGAGCTGTTTAAGTTAGATCAGGATACCATAAACTTGAGCCTATGTGGATGACAAGCATTAGAAATTATTTTTAAATGTAAACACCCCTATTTTTAAATTTAAATACGTATTTTTGTGCATAAATAATTTAGCCTTCAGACCACCACAGTATTCTCCCACTCATAAGAACTTAAAAGCTGTTCAGTTTCAGGAACTCACTCCAAGGCTTTCTACTATGTGAACAGTAGCAGCTGCACAACAGCAGAATTGGCTTCCACCTTGAGTAGAAACCTCTTCCTCCCCCCAGCCTGCAGCCCTATAGAGGAACAAGGTAAATAGGAGCAATTTGCTATCAGGTCTTATAAACAGTTCCAGGTCAGGAAGATTTACAACAGAAAAGCAGAGCTCACATAGATCATGAAAAGCAGCCCTTGCTTCCTTTTCACACCCTACCTATCAATGTATCTCCTTGCTTCAACATTGTCCAAAGCAGTTACAATCACATCTTGCTTGGTATAGAATTCATCGCTGTAAGTATTCTCAGTGGCTGGACAAACTTTATTAATATCTGAGTCAATCTTTACAGAGGGATTGATGTTCAGAGTCGCTTCTGCTGCAGTATAGCTCTTGGGTTTCTGAAAGTATGAATACATAGATATATGTAACTATGACACTGAGACTGAAATAAAGAACAATACTGAGCTAAAGAACACCTGAGACACAAAAATATCAACTTCATTTGCTGATCAAACAAGAATTCACTGACAGAAGTGTTAGTACGCAAAACATAGAATACAGGAATTTTTTTAATCATATACCTCCCTCACTGATACATATCTTATTAATATAAGGGGGTTTTATTTTTAGTTTTATTTAAAGTTGTGTGTCAGAAACCACACAGTGAAAGTGCTTAAATGGTGCAAAAGTTTACTGAGTAACTAAAACTGATGCCACATGCTACCTCTCATGCTTTCAAAATGCGCTAAGAAAGGAGCAGTTCATGACTGTCAGAGGATAAACCCATTAGTAACTGTGATCATGTCTATGCAGCATAGACATCGAACTCCTGCGAATAACCACATTACTGCAAGGTATTCCATACAAAGCCAATTTCAGAAGCTAAACTGAAAGGGAGTTCTTAACCTATCTGACACTTCTAGCTGTACTACATTCAGTTATCTAGGGATCAGCACTCAAGACAGTGTGGCTTCTGAAAGTTTGCAGGATTCATTTCCATTTATCTATCCATCCAAAGTGTAACCTGTTCCCAGATTTGCTACACATAGGCAGGAGGCAGAAAATTCAGCTGCTGGGTTTTGGGCAGGGGAAACTTTTTTCCACAGTGCTGTCAAGATCTGAGCCACCTTTTTTATTTTGTGCTGTGTTTGCAAGTACAAGGATATTCTCTCTGCTTCTAAGGAATTAACAGCTGCGTCACGCACTTACTGAATGTACTGTTTTTTTCAAAGCTATTTATTAGCTTAATGGAGACTGAATGAAGTCAGAAGATAGCAACTTTGGTGAAGTTGCATCAGCAGTAGCACTACCAAGCTGTAACAAGAACAATTCTGCCAGCACTGTCTGTTTTTTGTTGTTTAATTTTCCCTAAATTTCAGTGGTAAAGTGTTTCTGACACACTAACCCATGGCAACTTCTTATGCAACAAAGCACTCCTGATTGTCAAGTTTGAGGGATTTCATTAGTCAAAGACACCAGTACACATTAAGATTAGATGATCCAATTTTGCTCAACTGATGCTAGTGATAAGTGGGATGCCATTGCAGTTCTAGGTATTGGTTTTTTAAAAGCTTGGATTTCATTACAGCCTTTAAGTCTTTTCTAGACAGAAGTACAGACACTCACAATGCAGCTCTCTGTGGGGACACAGGACAGGGAAACACAACAATAGTCCAGAAAACGTACTGAATAAGAAAGCCTACCTGTATGTGATGAGGTCGAAAAAGAAACTGTCTGTTCAGGTTGGATTTCTCTATCAAGTCTGGATCTGTAATTGTAACCTAAGTCAGAAGGGGCAAAAGCAAGAGCTGAAGTTACAACTTAAGAGTAGCACTGAACAATGATAATGATGCAATCTCTACAGACACTCTTCAAAACAAAGGATTGCAGTTGGCATTGGCCCTGGCTAACAGCTCTGCCTATCCTGACTGATTAAATTTTGTTTTAAAATCGAAATACAGCAAGACTGTATTTTGTGTGTTCTGTTTCTAATTGCACGCTTCTCCCACTGTATGCCAAGGCCATTGTACCCTCTGTGCAGAGATCAACCTGAAATAAGACTCATATTTTTAACATTTTTAGTTATTTAAATATTTAATTATTCCTTATCACATTATTTTTAATAGGAGAAGTGAGGTTAGCAGGTGACTTACCAATCCTTTGTCTTGCCCAGTACCAACACCAAGAAGTGCAAAGTTTTTTAGCATTTCACAGCCTATTGCTCCACAGCCAACCTAAAGAAAATTACAATTTTAGTCAAAAGCGTAAGTGAAAACCATGAAAACAAGTAAAATAGAGAAGTCTCATTAAAATTTTGGACCATTTATTTAACAATGGCACACATCAGGACTGCCCTCATTATTCTGAAGACACTGGACATTAGCTCTATCAACAAGGCATTTGCAAAAAGTGTAACAGTGTCAAGTCATACTTACCAAGAAAACATTCAAATTGTGGAGTTTCTGGCACAGAGAGTCTCCAATACAGGCCCTCAGGGCATCATACCTATCTCCCCTTTGTAGGCACGGGAGGCAAAAACAGGAGAACAGCAAGTTGCCATTTACCATGGTAATACCAGTGATGCCAAACTGCACTTTGACACAACTAAAAAAGTCAGATGGAAGCTATCATTCCTGTTTCTCCCATGCTCAAATAGGACATACATTCTTAACCCCAAACCCATTCAGTGCTGCAAACAGCACTGAATTAAAAGACATTTTCTGTGCCCACTTGAGACTCAGATCTGTACATAAGCCAGCAGACTGTAGTTTTATTTACCGTGGGAGAAATTCTTCAGAGCCCACCTTCTCTAGAGGTGTTACAATGTCTAACACATCTATATATAGCTGTAAAAAAAAAAAAGAAAAAAAACCAATAAAAAGCTGTGAAAAATAGTAATGTTATTTTAATTTTAAAAACTTACTTCTATGAACAACAGAGTCTAGAAATTTAGAAGCACTAAGTTTTTACTCTCAGTGGAAGACTATAAAGCATTTGGTACCCTACAGTTTACTTCAGGAAAAAAGCAAGAGAAAGCAACTGGACACACGAAAAAAAAGCTCAAACAGGTGAGCTGCAAGAACAGGCATGTTACCCCTCCAAAGATAATTGTGAAGATCTGTGATGTTTTTTACTCTAACTGTACTCTGACATTTATCTTCAGAGTCTGCAAGGTACTGTTCTTATGTACAGCAGCGTAAGCTGGCATCTGCCCTATATCACACCTTTTCAGCCATGCACTAACAAGCCAGTGCTCTCGTTGCATGTGTGGAAAAAATGTGCTGTGTGAACTCCAAATACAAAAAATTTAAATAAAACGGGCTGTACTTTTATGGTATGTATAAAAACATTGTGTTTTTCGCTAAATTTAGTCTCAAGTCTTTTTTTTTTTATTTCCATTTTATAAAAGTTGTTCGGGTTATTTTGATCATACAGCATTTACACACAAAGTATCCATTCATAACATGTCAAAAAAACCATCCAAAACCAAAGACAGTCTTACCCACTGCTGCAATGGAGAAAATTTTCCTGTTACTGCTTTCAAGACTTCCTGGCTAGCAACACCACCCACTGCTGCAGCCAGAGGAGGTAGAAATCCCTGAGCAGTCCGAGACAGCCATTTTACCACATCACCATTCACCTGAGGCTGAAAAGTAAGACATAATAACAAATTTAATCCCCTCAATGAGAAAACTCAGTTCTTGACAGTTTCACAGATTATTATTCTTCAGTGAAATAAAAATTATTTCATTCTGACTAGCAAAAAAGCTTCCAGTCAAGACAGATCCACCATATACCCAGCATTTATCATATGCCTTTGTTTAAAAATGGATTCACATAGCCACAGGATTTGGCCTTCAGGTCAGGTGAAGGTTCAGTTGAATCCATGATGAAACACCATTCTGTTCCCTCGCATGGCCTTCAGAAAGCCAGCTGATCCATCTAAAGATGGATACAGAGACCAGAACAAGGACCAACAATTGAAGCATGACCTTTAGGCAAGTAAGTAAGAACACAAAAAAAACTACTTAAAATGACAGTGATTCCCTACTCACTTTGTTTTCCAGTGTTTCACTTATAGACATGGCTATTTTCAGCATTTCCTCAGCATCCTGAAGGCATCTAGACAGCAGGGTAGAAACAATCATGATGAGTCCTTCTAGAAACATGATCAATGGAAGAAAAACGCAATGGATACAGTAGCAAGAGTCTGGAAATTTAAATTGTCTTTACAGTGAGCAGTAAAGATGTACTTGTAAACATTAGGGTTAGCTCAGGAACAAGAGTCTTAGTGTAAAAGTCCATGTGCAAGTAGAGTTTTAAGACTTACACTTTGTAAGCAGTTTTGTCTCATTTAGCTCAAAATTATGCAAATCAAGAACTACGCTTGAATAAAAAATACTAAAATTGAAAACCAAATCCTTCAGATCTTTTTTTTTTTTAAAAAAACATAAACTACAAGATAATTCGGGATCACTGGAACAACTCTTCCATATTAATCACACAATGTGAAAAAACAAGAACAGAGAAGGCCTTCCTGCAGAAGCCATTTCTGCCTACCTAGGCCAAGAAAGTGTCATTGCTGCATTAGGAAGGCCCCGTTACACACCCAAACATGTGCCATAGGTAACATTTTTCATCTGGATTTCAACTTTTCATTTCTATGTGGTCTGTTAAGCACCAGACAGACAAGGTACCCTTGCTGCACATCAAACCAGTAACTACAGCAAGAGGAGAGATCTGTATGATTCAAGGCTTAGCAAAGACAAAAAACTGTTGCATTACCCAATGTTCGGTCCGCGACCAAAGTTCTCCTGGAAGTGGTTCAAGGCAAGCATGGCAACGTGGATCTGCAAAGGAGTCTGTTAAGACAGCAATAGTTGTTGATCAGTTACAAACTAGAGAAAAATTAAAGAAACAAAAGCAGCTATTTGAACTCTTCTGTTACTATTTCACTTCCTTGTCTCTTAAACACAATGCTCAAAAAAAGTTTTTACACAGCATTAAAAAGTGAGTTTGAAATACCTTATACTAATGTTTTTTTACAAAAAGTATTACTCAGTAGTAATGTAACACCCTTCAAGCACATTCAGCAGCCATTTCAACTAAGTCCAACTGAAGAGTCCCCAAAAGAATTTAGTGCTGAAATTGGAAAACAAAGTAATCTTCTTTTAACTAGACATTATAATGCATCACATTTTGTCAAACATCAATAACAAAGCCCAGCATTAAGGGTGAAAAGTAGAAAATCTTAACAGGTAAGTTAGACCCTATATTATCATACAAACAAAAAAATCATTACATCAACATTGTTTAGTTTAAAATTTTAATAAGTCAGAGACTTACAAGCCTTGCATGTCCATAATACTTATCTAAAAGCATGATAGAAGCAAATACTGCTACTGTCCTCTCACAAATTTTAAAAAGATATCTAAATCATTTTTTTCAAAGAAATAAAAAAAGCATTCTTACACTATTAATTCCATTTTGCAACCCACCTATGATCACCTTTTTATGATTATCCCAGTTTTGATATCAGTGTGATTTTTGTCAAATATCATTAAATATAGGAAAAAAAAATCATTGTGCCACTTGCAAAATTTCCACTCTCCTGAATTAAAGACTTATCAAAACCTGAGATTTTAAACAGCAAAGGTGGCTGAGCTGTGCATTTGCAACATACTTGTTGCAAATCATGGATAACAAGCCTCTATGGTGATCTAAACTACAATGTAAATTCTGTGTGACTACACAAACTGATACCTCACTCTTACCTCACACTTTAAAATGGTATTTAATTAATACAGAATAGTTAGGAAATTATATTATTCTAAACATAAAGCTACAGGTGACAACATGTAGTTTTAATATTAGAGCACTTATGCCCATATCCCCACATTCTAATTACCTCAGGCTTGCTAAAATCTGCAACAAGGCATAATGGATTTGATATCTGCTTCTCCAACCGTTCCTGGAAAAATAGAATTCATGAAAACAACACACTATTTAAGAACACAACAGTCACTGCTACCTGACAAAGCAATACTCTTTCTGTAGTGACTAAGAAACAATCTTTTCTTACTAGCATTGCTATTATTTTCTATTATTAATCCATAAAAGATGCTTAAAATAATCATCTACTGCAAGTTCTATCAAAAAAGGTCAGAGAGAGGTTTCACATCCTAGTGGCAAGACTCATCTTGAAATGGGTGTGATTTTTGGGGTTGTCCTGTACAGGTCCATGAGCTGGGACTCCATGATCCTTGTGGGTCCCTTCCAACAAAGGATATTCTATGATTCTAGGAAACTGCTCTCAGGTCAGTTACCAAGGATTTTATTGGCAACTGGCTGTTTGCTTGCAGAACTTCCCCATTCAGGAGGAACAGGAAGCTACTGCTTAACAGACACAAGAGATACAGTGCTGTGCATTCTCACATCAGAAGCAGGTGGTCCTCACTCCCAGCTTTTTAGAAGAATGTTTGAGGGCAATCAGGATCTACCTTCTGCAGGCCCATAAATGCACACAGCACCATGTGTATTGCCAGCCCTCTTACACAAATTCACCCAGTTGTCTCTTCTCAGAAGGCCACCAATAAACCACACATTTGTAGACCTTTCTGAAGCCTATCCCAGCAGTACATAATTATAATTATTAAATAATTATTTTTTTTCTCTACAACGATAGGTAACTTTGAAGTATTTCCTGTTCTCTGTGGTTTAATAAAAGAGTATCACTATTCTCATCCAATAAAATTAGTGTACACCCAAATAACTGGTAAGAAAATCATGTATCTGCTCAACTCTGCTTCCAGTCTCAAACCATTAATGCTCCAGAACTCTGCTATGTCAAGCACACACTTACAAAGTAAAACATCTTGGGAGTCTTCACTTGCACAGCTATGCCTCCATGTAAGTAAGGCTCCATTTCTGACGTATCACCAATGCTAAAGGAATAAGGTGACACCACTGAAAAGGCAAGAGAATAAACAGTGACTGATAATTCAAAGTGTCATTGGATGCTACAATTCCGTATACAACAAAGTGGGGTTTTGCCAGTGCTTTTCGTGCTGTAATTTTGTAGTGTGCAACCTTGCTTTGAAAGCATAAAACACAGCAGATCTTCCTAACAGGATTGTCCCTCTGCCAGTTTCTGGGTTAAAGTATTAGTTTCACATGATCTGTTATGAAATAAGCTTTTTTAAGTGGCGGCAGATTTAAAAAGAATTCTGATGACCACAGCTCTGTAACAAAAATGAAATCACGCTTAGTTTTATTTGGACTGTGCACAGCAATGCCCAGAATACTGCTCAGAGTAGGATTTTAGCCTTGTGATGAGAAAAACTGGCAATCAAAAAGGGCAGCTGGAGCATTTTGTCCCATCTTCCCCCTCATACATGTGAAGCATCTTTCAGACAAAAAAATACAAAAAATGTTAATTCGTTAACATTAACAAAACTGAAAACAAAATCTAGGCCATAATTAAGAAGAAGAAACTGGCCACAGCATCAGCACTTTTTGTACCAGAAAGCAATTTTTTTCTGCAAGCTCACTGGAGGTCTGCATAACCCAGCATTCCTCCGGCTACAGTAACTAACACTACAATGAGCTAAACCAGGCCAAAAAATAAATACCTTGCAAATGAGTCAGCAAGTTTACCTGTTATTTGGTGTGTAGATCCATTTAAGCAGGACATTCCATTAACTTCCCGAAAGGTTAAGAACTGTCCTGTTTCAAGCCTGTGTGGATGATTTTCAAGGCAAGTGACAATACCAGGATTTGACTGAAATCAAGAACGGCAAAGTTGGCAAGGAGGAAAGTACCTTGTGCAAAGGGGTCATGTTTTATTGTAGGCACATAGCTTTTTGACTACTGAAACTGAAGACTAATACTTTTTATACTTCATTTCTGTCATAGCAAGAGAGCTACCTAGGACATTTTCAGTCCTACTACTTTCAATTTAAGTGTTTCTAAAACACAGACTTTCTTATTTTCACTGTTTAGAGTTCTCAGTATGTTTGCAAACTCCATTTGTTATTTCTTACCAAATTCATTGTTCTGTTCTGAAATAGTAGTAAACTTATATCTGTTTTCCAAACCAAAAGTACACTACATGTACAAAGAAATTTTCACAGGCACTAAGAAATAAAGTCTTGTGAATGGTCCTTATTACTCCATGCTTCCTTTCTCTCTGATCTCCTTAAAAATGACAGCCCAAACTCATTCTTGAAAGTTAGGAAGCTTACAAAGCTGGACATCAACATACAGGATACAAAGCCTCAGCACATCACAAAAGACTGTATGTGCTGCAGTTTCTTATAAAAAGAGCTATTTTCATGCCTGTTTCAGGGCTTCCTTAGAAGATTTATCCTAAACTGACACCTAAATTATGTCCTCTCCTCTCTACATCTCATTTCTTTCTCTCTCTCCAATTAAAAAATACGGGATTCAATACTGTGATGTTACATAGTAAGTAACAACCAGGAGCCATCAGTATACTCTACAATGTTAGCATGGTTTGCTTTTGATTGAGACACAAGAACAATGTAACTTTGTTTGCCTCTGATGCCAATTTTAAACTGCTTTTTCAAATAGCCAATAACAAGACATTATTAAAGGGAAAGGAAAGCAGCACAATGACTTGCTTCCCTTACCTGGGTTATATTTGAAATGAAGATCTCTTTTGGCTCTTCTCCTGTTGTATCCAGAACTTCAAATTCATCACCAAAGTCACAAAACAAACGTGAACACACTCCATATACATCTGCACTGATGAACTACAAGAGAAAGTAAAAATCCTGAGTATCCCTAGAACAGCATAAGCCAAAGGAATGATGCCTCACATGGAACCTTGTTGAAGGCTAGCAGATTTAACTTTTATGGTGGAAACCTGTCACATATATTCAGGCCACTGACTACATATAGCACAGCATTCACAACAGACTTTGAACCTGCACAAGTATTTCTGAACCCATACACCAAAACCAGGAATCACACCGATACAGTGAAATACTGCCACTTCTACTACTGTTACATTCAATCTCAGCACATTCTTTCAGAACAGTTATGAGTTAACAGTGAGAACTATTTCTTTATCACTGTGTTTTTTTTAATTAAGAACCAGGCTATGGATATCTGTGCTAGTATTCAGATAATAAACCAGACACATGTACAGCGTAGCAGCATCATATTCCTGAAACTTCTACTGCTCCATCACCATGCCATCTGCACAGAATATAAACCTCATAACCAGCTTTCTTCATTTTTGGAAAGAACATGCTGAAGGTTCAGAATGTTCACTTGACAGATTATTCTTGTGTTTCATTTTTTTTTATTACCTTAATAGGTGGCTGCTGAGCATGACAGAAGTCATTAATCTTCTTCTGCAGCAACAGACTTACTTCAGTCAATATGACACACTGTAAACAAGAACAGAAATACTTCTAAGACGCTGAAAGCAATCCATATCTTCAGGCTATGGAAAAAGTAGTACTAAGAGTAAGTTACTTAGGTGTCCTGACTCCTATCCCCCAAACATAGCAGAGGCAGCAGTCCTCAGGAAGTTCTCTCATTTGAACAGGTTGGTTACTGCTTCACAAGTTCTGGAAACAAAATGGAGCAGGAACAGCAAATTCTCTCTTTTTTTTTTTTTTTTTTTTTTTAACTGCAGCTGTGAAACTCAAAACCTAATTAAAATATTTACCAAAACAATTATGGATAATCTCAGCGAAAATGTAGATCTTAATTTTAAGATTAAAGCAAACAAAACAGACACAAATGATACTCATCAGTGCACACCAAGAAGTCTACACAAGCTTCAAGTACTGGTGCTCATAGAATTGCAGACATACAATTTCTGCAAGCATTCTTTTAACATCTAGGATAGCACTGGGTTCCAGTTATACACAGCTTATTGTAGCTGGGACATTCAGAAATTTGATGTGCTTATGTATAAATGCCAGCCACACTGCAAAGGCTCCCCACCGTCTCCTGCACACAGGCAGGAGTTAACTGACTGACCAACTAATGCATTTCACTAGATACATACATACATAAGTGATCTTTCTAATTATACAGCCTGAGTTTCTACTGCTTGGAACACAGCACACAGATTATATGTAGAGCATCAGTGCTATGCAGCTGCAAAAGAAGGTCACAGTTTCACTTTCAAACAAAAAAAAATTGT
This sequence comes from Empidonax traillii, assembly GCF_003031625.1. Taxonomy (NCBI): domain Eukaryota; kingdom Metazoa; phylum Chordata; class Aves; order Passeriformes; family Tyrannidae; genus Empidonax; species Empidonax traillii. Next base: position 46,998 of record NW_020955828.1, on the reverse strand, counting down.
ATGGCAACCCCACTTAGCTATTTATTGTCATAGTAAATTCCATAATAAGTGTCATAAGAAAATGCTAGGAACACAAAACCACTGCTTCTGCCATGGAAAAAACAAGCACAACACTTTTACTGGTATAAATACAAGACCTACTTCTTTCTTTACAATCACCTCAATATGTACTTTAAAGTTTCTCATTTTATTTACTTCCATAAAAAAAACACCAAGTCGTTTGCTCTGAGCCAAATACACACACAACTGCTTTACGAGTGACATACCTGGTACTGCTTCAGAAAAGACAGATCTGTGGTTTCATCTAGTGGCACAGTTGATGCTGCTACATGGACATATGGATTGAGTTCTGCAATATGATGAAGTGTGGCCTCAGCCCTGAAAGAATGGCAATTTTCAATTTTTTCATATAACTACAAAATATATTTTCAATACAGAATTTCATTCTACACATCCCCTATAAGAGTCCCTCATGAATTTCCCTGGCAACAGTCCTCAACTCTTATTCACATTCAAATTCCTAGCAGGTATGAGGAAAACAGCTCTGTCCAATATACAGCAGGACTCACTGATGGTCTGATGTCACAACTGTTGTACAGTCTTGTACAGTCTTGAGAAAGCCCAAGGAAGAAATGTACAGTGGTCCCCAGCATTAAATTCACATTACAAGCTCACAATAGCAAGAAGTGAGATGTGTGACTCAGAACCCAAGTCCCAATTTAGACTTCCTCTAATATCTACCTGGGCATTGCATTCAAAGACAGCGACTCCAGGCTAAGGGTTTAACAGGTATTTGATATGTATCAGCAGCTCTTGGATAAAGAAATGTTACTTTTGACATTGATGAAACTGTTACTCTAGTACTAAAGTTCAGTCCTCCCTCACTCCAAAGACTTCACCAACCTGTTCCTTTGATTGGTAACGTCATCTTCATGGATGAAGAAGTTGATCCCCAAATCCCATTTAGTGCAGTGCTTGGTGTCATGAACTGTAAGAGCCTAAAAAAGTTCCGCAAAAAGCATTTATGGAAGAAGTGTGCACGGACACAGCACCCAAAAGGATGTTTAGACTAAAGCCCCACATAAAATGCTAGAGGACTAGCAATACAGAAGATTTAGTCGTAGCATGTATAAGAACAACCTCTTCCAACCTCTTTACCAAGAAAACTCTTACTGTTTGACAGAAACACATACCCAATATGCTCTTCATTAAGCATTTCCCTCACAGTTTGCTGTGATGACAGTATTTAAATAACAAGGATGATTTTTGCTAGACTGTGATACAGAGGCAATTGTGATCTGTAAATTAATGGACTCATAAGCTTTTTCACTAGTGGAAGAAAGAATTTTAAAAAGCTTCTCTAATAAAATTAATCCCAGCAGCACATGAGCAGATGATAGATTAAAACACTCAACCATTCTAACAATTACACAAAAGGATTCTGATGAATGACAAAATAGGGTAACATATTTTGAATGGCTTGGCTTTTGAGTTTATACCACACCATTTAGGAGAAGTAATTTTATACAAAAGTATTCAATATCTGATCAGCAGCCAGGTAAAATATTCTATGAGTTATTTCAGAGCATGGGGGACATTAACGTGAGAATCTGACCATATCACTAGAACATCTAGATTACTGAAAATTTCCACCTCCAGGTTCTCAAATGCTTTTCAATCCTTCTACTAAAAAACAGATTCAGAAACTTAAGATTAATTAGCTATTGTTGTACCTTTTTCCCATGCTCATCCAAGAATATCCAGCAACAGAACTGTTTTACATACCTTTACCCCAGCCAGAATGATATTTTTGGCTGAAACAAAACAAAAACAGAGTTAGGGACTGTTGCAGGTTTCTTGCAAATCTGTAATTGGATAAGTATGTAGGTGGACAATAACAGTATGTCATTGTTAAGAACGTCACAGCTTAACTTTTTTTTTCTCTTTTACATTTGGCTCAAGCATTATACAGCACCACTGAAAGCAAAATAACATGTGCAAGGTTAAACAAGCTCTCTACATTTGTCATTTGTCAGCTGTTCATCCCACAACTGTGTGATCACAGAGATACTAATGACAATAAACTGCAAAACCCCATGACTGTTTTGGCATCTGGTGCAGAGAACCGTTACAGCCAATTGAAGAGGTAACACCCTCGGTACGAACCAGACAAGACAAGTCTAGTTCATAAAGAGTAAGGGAAATTCTTAGGGAGATTCTTGCACTAGAGCAGTATTTTTCACCAAATTGTACTGTTCTCCTACCTCCCACACTCCCATTTCCTACGTGGGGATAATTTGGGCTACAGCTGTTCCGTATTACATTCATTGATACTGATGTCTAAAGGAGTAACTTGGATCATCCACCTTAAACCTTCACCCGAGACACAAGGTTTTGGGTTAAGCAATCTGGCCCACGGAAGCACATTTTAAAGTGAAATTTGAAATGTTGTTCTAATAAAATGATAATTTAAGTCCAGGATCTTTCCTGCATCTGCTATGTTAGTCACGTGCATGATACATGTAGAAATCCACCCAGATACTTCAGACATGTTTATTACATTTTAAATTAAGGTTTACAAGTATTCTGCAATGGTCTATTTATATACACTTGTGTTTCCTTAAATAAATGCTATCTAACTTACCAATCTCCACACCAAGACCACCTATACCACTAAGGAATACGTGGGACTGGGCCATCTTCTGCATTGCTGTGTCTCCAAGAACATACCTCTGACGGCTACAGCAAAGATAAATTCAGATCAAAACACGATAGAAACAAAGTCAAGAGCATATTAAAGCAAGTTGGGAATTCCAATAATTTAAAAAGAAAAAAAGTTCAAATGTTTTCAGTTATTCTATTATCCTAATAAGGTCTCTAATCTGCAATAGCAAGTTGTGCAGGTGAGTGTGCATCATGACTGACACACGCACAGTTCTCTTTTCCAGCCCTCCATCCAACACACAACTGAGGACATAAAATGTGTATCTGAACTCTACAGTGCTACAGGAAATAAATGCAGATCAAACATAAAACTTGCACTCACAACCCATGTAGTGAAATGTATTTAGTATAGAGCTTGTCAGTGCTAGGCTTTAGTGAATACAAATAATTTTTCATTTTAAATCAGTGCAAAACTTCTTCAGGATAATAGTTTCGTGGAATTAACTACTGAAGACACAAGCAATCAAGCAAGCAAAAGAATCTGTTATCAGAAAACTTCAAACCAGAGAGTGCCGTGGCTGAACTCTGGAAGACTCCTAGCTTCCAACTATACAATTAAACCATTCGAAACATCACCTTTTTCACCAAGGACTAGCACGACTTTCATGAGACTACTGCCAAAAAGTGAAGTGATACATACACCACCAGAAGCACTGCACTGAATTAAAAAGAAGCCTCATTTGTTCAGCATACAAGTAGTTTCAAATTTTTAATATACAAAGAAGCTTTTCATCTCACCACACTACCAGGGATACCATTTGTTCCAGTAGAGATTCTCTGAACTATTGCCATGCCAAGTATCTCAAGACACTCCCAGTTAACAAATTAAACTAATAACAAAATAAATAAATATTTTTTTAAAAAATCTACAAAAAATTCCCTCAAAATCCAACACTCTGAAGTCTGGAGGATAAGAGAGATTGACGATGTTTATGAGGACCAAGAAGCATGGCAAAAACTGAGGAATGAATGAAATTATGAAGGAGATAAACTACATAATGTAGAAAAGGCAAAAAGAAGGTAGTGAAAGAAGACGGAGAACAAGAAAGAGAGGAATACATACTTTGTCAAAGAAGAAACAAGCTATAGGCAGAAATAAATCCATATTATAAATTGGAGAAGTATTATTCCTGTTTTCCGAAAAGTATATATCATTGGTAGTACTGAAACTCTGTACAACTCCATAATATTCACCTATGCTTTTTACTGGTCAAATACTAATAATGGTCAGAAAACACCCGTTACGAGCCCAACAAAGGAAAAATTTTAAGAAAGATAGATTGCATCTTCAATTCAAACAGTTCCTGCCACTTACTTAACAAGAGGTGGGTTCTGTTTCACTGCCTGAACACTTTGGTGTTTTTGCATTAGGAAAGGTGGGACACAGTAGCACAAGTATCCACACCTTTAACTAACTGGCAGTAGAGAGTGTTTGCAAGCCTTGTCTTCAACAATACTGCATGCAAACATAGGTGTTCCTGAAAAGTCAGGAGCAATGCTTAAAAATCGGATATTCTTACCTGTACAGCGCATCATCAATTTCCATAGAGTCTGCTGCCATCATGCAATGCGATTTGTTTACACTAGAAGGCTTACAACAAGAAGTAAACTGGTTACATTGCATGCAACTTCACAGTTGGCACCCCCTACCCTCCCCACTCAGTTCTTCATTAAAAGAACTGAAAAGCACGAAAGTGGTGTTTACGTAGGAATGACTTTGAACATTAGGAAGCCTGTATACCACCACAGCACCTAGGTAACCTAAACACACAGGAGTCAGAAGACGAGCACTCAAAATCTTTGATAAATGCTTTCAAAATACAAACAGATATATTCATTTCACCACTGAGGAAATGCAAGAATTTTTTCTTGTATTTGCAACAGTTAGATTTCCTGAAAGGGCAATTTCACTTTATATTATAAACAGCTTCAAGCTGATTAACATGCATCTACCTGATCAGAGGGTTTTTCTGAAGATAGGAGATTTCTGACTTACGAGAAATAGGTACTTATGCTGCATTATTTCTATGCTAATTGAATAGTCTTAGGAAACAAGTTACTGGAGAAATCAACAACCAAAGATCTGAATTAATGCAACATTTAACTAAGACATGCAGTTAAACAATTCAATAGGATTTTAAGAAAAAAAAAACATAATCTGGGCTATTGAGGCCTTCAGCCACTACCAAGGACTTTTTCGTTGCTAAATTGGTGATAACTAAGCACTAGGATTAGGAATAAACTGCCCTGGGCAGCTTGTTTCTTAGTTATGCAGGCTGGGAACTGGTGCTTCCTGAACCTAGTAGGGAGGTGACTGACATCAAATGCAGGATGAGCAAAATAGACCTTCGGACACAACTGAGGTTCCAGGTCACACATCTTATTTCAACTCTCTACAAACTGCCTTGGAAACCAGACACAGCTGACAATCCTATCTCCTGAAAAGTACTGAAGTAGCACAGCAAGAGAGTTACACTGGACACAGGCCACAAATCTTATCAGTTAAGCTCTTCTACAGTGTGGACAGTAACTCCTACAGGTAAACTAGCACACAAGGTAATCAACATGAGGTATTTCCATCACAATCTACACCACCAGCCATTCCAGTGCAGCTCCTGTGCCCCTATTAAACAAGGGCTGAAGACAAGCTTGTTACTAGACCATCCTAGGACCCAGATCTCAAGCCAGAGCGCAACACGCCATATCTTACAGTCACAGGCTTCAGGCCCTGCTTAAACAAAAGCCTTCATTTCAGTCATTGCCTGGGACACAAGTCTGGAAGATCCCCTCAAAGCAAGCCAGCATCACCTTGTAACATAGCAGAGCAACAATCCCAGAGCTGTTCTGCTCCTCCACAATCCCTCTCCACAAACAGCACTGACACTTGGGGACTACCCAACATAAAATGAGTGTAGTACTAGGGTGGGGAAGATGATCCATCCCTGGGCAAAAACTCTCAGCTTCCTCAGCTGTGGTTGCTGACTGCCATCTCAATGCACATGCCCTCCCAAACAGTCTTTTGCAAACAATTAGTCTGTGCTATCAACCAACAAGAGAACCTTCACCACCTACACCACACAGACTTGCCTGACAGTGGCTCTTCCCATGTATTTATTAATTCCCTGTTCTCCTCCTGCATTCCCAGTTACAGCGCTGAGACGCTGCCAGTGTCCCCATCAGGTACAGCAAAACAGATCCTTTGATAAGGGGGACTTAATGATACTATTGCCAAGTGACTCTAGGACAAACTTTGGTTAATGTATTCCTGCATCCAAGTTGTATTTCTCATTTCAGTTTAACCAGCACTGAATCTGTTTCAAATAAATGTATGTTAAAAAAACCATTCTAGCACTATGTCCTAATTCTTAGCAGAGGTTCAACCTTTATACACTTGTATATTTCCTTTTAAAAGCTAGTGCTATCAGTTTTGATGCCAGGCTTGTATTTAACTGCGTAATAAATTTTTTTCAGCCTCAGCTGCTTCTGTCACATAACCCAGGGACAAACTGAGAAGCTACACGTTACCCAGAAGGGCTAGGATGCTCTGAAGAGCAGCGAAGGTACAGGAGCTGTAGTGGTGTGCTGTTTTCAGTGTTCCTTACCTCCAATCAGGGCAGGTTGAAGCAGTGGTAACTACTTGTTGTTCAGCACGCTGGGATAGCAGGGAGGCCTGGACTCATTTCCACCTACCCAGGCTTTCCAGCGGTCGATCCCAACCGATGCAGGCTCCATATTCAGTCGGTGGAGAGAGAGAGAGAGAGAGAGAGAGAGAACGCTCAGACCCACAGCTACTGCCCAGCCGGGCTAATGGGGGAACATCAGCGGATCTCAGCGGGGAACCCCGACAGAGTCCACCGGCTCTGCCGAAACCAACCCGACCCGGGTCCCAGCAGAGCCCGGCGGCTGCAGCCCCTACTCGACTCGACGCCCCGGCTCTCGGGGCGCTCCTGCGGCGCTGGGTACCGCCACCCGCCCCGCCGCACCAGCCCGGACGCGCCACAGCCACGCTACCCGCCCCGGCGGCCCCGGCGCCGCCCGCTCTCACCCCGCGGCGGCCTGGCGCGGCGATCCAGGCCCGAGCGCTGCCGGCGGCGGCGGGGAAGGAGGCAGGAAGGGGGTGGGAAGCGGCGGCGCCGGTGCCGCGGCGCTTCCCCGCCTGCGCCGACATCAGGGGCGGTGCCGGGGGCCGGTCTCGGTGCCGCCCCGCCCGCCCCGAGGAGGCGGGTCCGGCGGGACATGGCGGCGGCGGGGTGGGGCTGGAGGGGAGTCCGAGCGGAGGCGCAGGAGCTGTTTATAAAACGCACTGTTTTCTGCCCAAAAAGTAACGCACTGTGCTGCTAACAATAAATAAATAAAATAAGTAAATCTCCTCCTTGGTGCAGGCACGACCGCCTTATACCACGAAGAGCGCTTCTGGGCCCTGCTCTTGAGGTACCTGCCTCGGCATCTTGCAGGAGAGCACCACCATGGTGTCACCTAACACACAAAAATGGGTAAAATTTCATTCAAAGGGGGTCGGGAGCCAAACTGGGAATTTCTAGGGAGTATCCAAGGCCATAGAGGAGGTTTGGCAAAGAGTGGTCAAACTCAAAGCACATCCTATGACAGCGTGGTGTGTAGGCTTGTAGAAACATTTTCTCTTTTGTTTTTGGTGGCAATTAACCAAGAGAGAGCAAGCTGCCACAGTCACTGTACTGCTGCCACCACCAACTCAACACCACTCCTAGAATCCAACATCATCTCCTGTAAACATTTTCTCTCCCGAACTCTTACTAAGATCCCAGCACTACTCGCCTTCCCATCTTGAAGTTTAATTTCCCTTCACCTTAAACCCTGACTTCCTTTTTGTCACCCCTGATCACTGGGGTAGGTGAGAGGAGTTTAGGTTGTTCTTGATACCATTAGCACATCTTATCTAGAACAGGGATTCATGCAGTGAAAAGTGTCCTTTCATGCAGTGTATATATAATAAGTCACCTTGTATTTTAAAATATTTAAAACTTTGAGGGGGAAAAAAAAACCCAATCCAACCAACTACCTGTATCCTACAGTACATAAGGAAAAAACACACACTCACACACAAATATCCAGACAAACAAAAAAACCACAAGCTTTTTCTTTATCTTTTTTCTTTACTATATCTAGGGGTTTTGGGAGCTTCTAAGGACCAAATTGTGTTCTCTTTGTGAGCATCCAGTGCATTATTTTGGCATTTACCTCTCTCTAACAGAATTCCAACAACCCTCAAGATTTACATCTCAGTCCAACAATGCACACAGTCTTTGTACTCAATTAGTAACAAAGACTAAGAGCAGCTGGACAACGCAGTGTTCGTTCAAACTTGGGCTATGCTTTGGCAGGATCAGGGTGAAAATACCTGTCTGCTATACTGCTCTTTTGACAAGCAGATATAATTGGAGAACTTGTGGGCAAATTTCAAAGAACCACTAGAGGCCACTAGAAGTCTGAAATGCAAGACTGAGAGACGGGAAAAGGGAGAAACCCGTTCAGGATGTCGAATGCAATCCTTTCCGGTAAAGGAATTGATACTAAGGCTGATATTTGCTTTGTAGCTTTTTCACATAATACATTAAAAAAAAAATAAAATCAGAAAATCCAAGAATTAATTCCATTATTTCAATATAGTAATTTCAAAGAGTGCTTGTATCTAATGAAGAGAATTACCAGGAATCCCTGTGCCCATGGGGTTGGGAGGGGGGGAAATGAAGGAGAATTTAAAGACAGCAAAAAATTGTCAGCTGTCAGGGTTTTTTGTCATTTGGCTAATTTTTAGTCCTGTCAGGGATTTTTGCCTTTATTTTTTTGTTTTCCTTCCTAAAAAATGAACCTGTTAATTTAATTTTTTTAAGGTTAAAATAACGATTCTTTTTCATGAACTTACCCATCAAATATGTTCTGAAAAGTAATAATAATAAAAAAATTCTACCTACCATCTTTCTGTCGAGGTCATTACATTTTTTTTAAGATAACAGTCCATTTCCATGTAGTCATCTGACATGAAACAGATTTTTCATAGTCATAGCAAATACTGACAAGCCTTTTGCCTAAGTGGAGAAACAGCAACATCCAGTTAATTCTCGCCGAGGTGTTTAACGGTAACAAATTAAAGACTAACCATAAGTGCAACCATGAATATGGGCATTCTAAGATAAATTGCCAAATAAAAGTGGACAGATTCTGTTTACCCCAGAAGCCAAAGAAACTCCTTCCCAAATGCATCAATTAGTTGGTGTACTCAGGAGCCCTCTAGGCTGATGATACCAAATCAAAAAACATACTGGTTTTTCCCTACTTTTCCAAGACTGCAAAATTTGAAACATCTGGAGCCCTTTGACTTTTCTTTTTCTGCTTAACCTTCTTTTTAAAAAATACATAAAGCATTAAAAGCTTAGTAAATCACATTAAATAAATTAATTTTAAAGGTAATTTCTACTCCACGTTCATATCATGTTAAAATCAGCTATAGCTTTTGATACTGGCAAAAGGTAGGAAGCAGTGCTGTCAGTTTACCAACTTGCTGAAGCAATGAGCAGCGTGTGGCTGTGGCCAGGAGAAAACCACCACCTCCAGACTCTAGCCTACTCATGTCCCAGATCTCTGTAACTTCAATTTATGTGCACCACTGTAGATCCATTCTGCATGCAGGTATTTTCAATACAACTTTAGAGCCAATATTTTTAAAAGGAGCTGAAGCTGTAATAGCTGTAAATCTCCTTTCCATCTGGTGGAAAAATCCAAGACACTGATTTTTTTTTTTTTTTTTTAGTCTTTTGATTTCCTGACTTACATGCGAGATGACACATTCTTCATGTGGACCCCAAAGTGAAGGTTGGGGGAGGCGGGGAGGGAAGGTGCATTTGTTTCCCTGATCAATATAGTTAATAAGCAAATTAGCAAACAAAACTCTTGTAATTCTTTAACTAAAAATGTGTTATTTGAAAATACTAAGGCAAACACAATTCAGTTTAGCACACAGGCCAATTCAGAAATTACCATAAATCTATATCACCATCATTAAATGGGTTTCCAAACCTCCTGCCATAGGCAATGGCTTACCATCAGCTCTTGAAGGAGCTAGGCGCTGCCTGGCAAGGCTTTGTCTCCTCATTTTGGCACAACGTGCAGTGTAGGCGTGTTTTGATGGCATATTTAAAAGGGCTCCAGCTTCCCAGTGGAGTGGGCCAAAGGATCTTGCCACTTAAAGCCGCTCTAGCAAGTGACACCTTCCTAGAAACCATGTTAATAATGTTGATAAATCCAGATAAACAAGGGCACCAATTACATAAGCTGATTTCACATTGAGATGTGCTTGAATGTATTTGCAAAAGCAAGAGCCAGCTTTTCCATGCCTGTGCATCTCTAACACAGGCTGAAAGTTGCCAGATAAACATTCATTGGGTTAAATAATGGCTTTTGGCTCTCAACTCTTCTAATTTGTTAACAGGAACAGCAGATACAGAATTGAGGTTTCTACAAGCTTTACTTACATAAGGCATCCTGATGACAGATTGATGTCATTCAACTAGACCTGCTCACATGATTAGGCCTTGTGCAATCAGCCTCTTCTTTCTTTCCTACTTCTGCTCCAAGCTGAAAATTAGCATTGAGCAAGCCTCAAATAACTCAATTCAAATAATCAGAAGCTTGGAACACATTTCTTGGTGCTTTAAATCTACCTGGGAAATCTCAAGAGAATTGGTACCAGGCTCCCCACAACAAGTTTCCAGAAATGCAGTATCAAAAGGTAAGGGGTTTTTCTAAGGGCAGAAGCAAGGTGGTGAATTCTTGGATGAAACTTCAGATCCATTCTCAAATTTCCATAATGCTATCTTAACTGAGATTCACCTCTGAGTATTTTAGAGAAGCAAATGTCCCACCTTGTCTTTGCTGAAACATCTGTGAAGCTCCAACCACTGTTAAAAACAAAACCATTCCTAGTATAGGAAATGAACAGAGAGCTGCGGTTTTAAAATAATTTTATATGAAATAAGTATGATTAGTCTATCTTGTGTCATATTCAAATTTTAGCTTGATTATTATTAAGCAAAAACAAAAGGACAGAAAAGGATCAGTTGTTTTTAAATGTATTTAATGTTATGAAACATTGCCTCTGTCTGTATTGTCTAAATCCTTGATAAATCTAAACATAAACAATAAGAAAAATCTTTTCTTTAATCACACAATATTCTCTTTGTTTTATTGTAGGGCAGAAAACAAACGGAGTTATCATAAATAAAACACTGACACGGAGTATAAGACAAACCTAGGCCAGACAGTTTGATAACAGGTTTATGAAAAGTGCATCTGGCTGGCTCAGGACCCTGAGTAAGGTAGACATTCTCCCACACACCTCTTGGCTGTTTAGCCTTTCACGAGAAAATCTGAAATAAAGGCTGCCTTTCTCATTTTAAAGGTATTGCATACACACATCACTTACAGTGTGAGGTAGGAACCAGTTCTTTGGGGCTGTATCTAATCTGGGCCTCATGTCCTTATTGTTGCCCCTCCATTTGCTATGCAAAAAATTAGATTTAAGTGTAAAACAGAGTCCCAGCTATCATTGAAAGTGAACTACTGTGTACTTTCTATCTCAATCCATGAGTTTGTTGTAAGGAAAGGCACTTGTCATGATTTTCACTTTCAAAGCAATAAGAGGCAAAAATACTAGATGTAATTTTCTTTCCAAAGGATGCTTTCAAAAAAAAAGGGACTTGAACACTAGAAGAAAACAGTATTTTCAGGTGACCTAATTCAAAACTCAGTGAAGTTTCTATTTTGTAACTGAACCTGGCCTAGAGTAAATTCTTAGTTGAAAAATAGCAGCAACTCAAAAGTGCATAAATTACAAACTTCATCAATAAATTAAGGAAACGGATCTGCTGCATCTAACTATCCTCCTAACTGTCCCAAGATCCTTTTCATTTTATAATGACATGGAAAATCAGAATAAAGGTAGTACTGCTTCAAAACCAAAACCTATCTAAAACCTTCAGTAGATTTCTTTCTGGGATAAGGCATCTTGTCTTTTACCACAATTCAAAAGATATACAGAAAGACTGGAAGGAGCTCAGCAATAAGACAACCTCCTTCACCACCACCAAGGCTTAAACACAGGCTTTTCCATCCATATGTAGACTTGTAATTCAGGGTGTGGGTTTTCAAGAAATGCCAAACATCTCATTCCTAAGGATACTGATTATTGGAGAGTTTGCACAGTAGGCAGGATGAGGAAAAATCCAGTCCTGAAGAGCAGGGGAGGCAAGATGATTCAGTGAAATTTTCAGCTGTAGTAGGTGCAGCTGTGGGACTTGCAGTTTCATTCATGTCTCATGCAGACTCCTGTGAGTCCTGCATTCACAGCCTAAGCAGTCCAGTGGCCTTTCAAAGACTGCGGGTGACAGTACTGGAGTGACTTTTTGGATCCTCATATTGAAAACCTGGGCTTTAGATGACCCTCTTCCACCAGCAATTCATAAGAGGTCATGCACAGAGGTAGGAAAAGTGCTTAGTCGGTGTATAAGGATTGCATTTACTCTGAGGTTCTTATCAGGACTGTTATTTCATATGAAATTACTCTTTGTCCTAGTAAGACATATTCGTATTCAAAAATCATATTCATTCATGGCAGAGCTGAATCCATCAGTGAAGCAAGATGGTATCACTAATTGCTTTCATTGCAGTGAGATGGTTTCCACTGGCTGGCATGCCCTTGGAAAAGCATGCTATTTCTTGAACAAAAAAGGTAGTTTCTGGTTTGTTTGAGGTGAATATTTATATCTCCTTTAACACAAATTTAAATGCCCTCTTTCTTTCCAGGGAGACTGTTCATGGGGACACACTTTTTACTAATTTGGATAGAGCTTGTGTTTCTGCATCTAAGCAGATTGTGTGTTGAATGGTAGATCTGGAAGACAACAGGTACAGAGGTAGCAGCACAGCACTGTGATGAAGTACTTCTACCATAGTACCTTCAAGTAACTTTACAGAAGCCACATAAAAATTTCCGGTTAAAAATGTGCTGTGAAATAAGAATGTAAAGTTTTTCTCTCTTCCCTTCCTACCTGCTGCAAGCACAGAAATCCTACTTTTCCTTAGCTAGGACATACTCTCAGTTCTGCTGATCGACTGTTAGTTACCAAGGCCACCGAGCAGGGTGAACATCCAGAGTCTCAGCTGGAGTTGGTGTAGATGATAGTCTCTAACAAGAGTAATACTCAAGGGTTTGCTTTGCTAAAAACAGAGCTGTGACAGCATTTGCTTCACTGGAGGAAGAAGGCTCACCTGCACACCTCGGCCATGGCTGAAGAAACAATTCTTTTTTTTTTTTTTTTTCCCCTGGAAAATGTTTGCATTTATAAAGCAGGTAAATTGGTATCACTTAAATGTTAGTTTAATGATGTCAGTTCATAATTTCTGCTAAGTGAAAAAGTTTCACTGCTCAAAGATGAAGCAGACAATCTCTTATGTTTAACATGAATTCAGAAGGGGATAGGATCTCTGACAGCAAAGATAGCGCTTGCTGCAGGCTAAGGTTGCTTCAACCAAGACTATATAGGAATATATATACTAAAAAAGAACTTTTCAAAATTACGGATAAATATGAGTTACACGTAGTCTGCATAGTTAAATCCATTTTTTACTTTTGAATTAGATGCCCGTTTTTGAGGTAATCCAGTCACGGAAATAAGTCACTCGTGTGTAAACTCCAGGTTTATTTGGTTTGGCACATTCGTCTCCCCAGCTCACTATTCCCACGAGGTACCACATCAGTCTAGAGTCTGGAGTAACCAGTGGTCCCCCAGAGTCCCCCTAGAGAAAGAGGAGAGGGAAAAATATTTAATTAATCAGAAGAGAAAACACAGTTCTCCATAGACAGGAGGGCCTATCCAGTAAGAGAAATAAGCAAGCAGTATTTCAAGAGCTGCCATTCGTGCAGAAGCCGGGCTGTTTCTGAAACTTGAGTCAGAAGTCTGTGGCATTTTCCTATTTGCCGTGGGATCTCCTGACATGTGTGTCCATAGTGTTACAGTAAAAAAAAAAGCTTCTCTTGTGTTTTGTGAAACACTGAAACAGTGCTGAAACACTGCTTCCCATCTGCCTTGTCTCCTTCTTCATACAAAGTAGGGAAACACAAATATAGAGAGCAATCTAAGCCATCAGGAACTTTTTTTTTTAAACAGTAACTATATTTTAACAATACTCCTAACTTGTTTTAGTCACGTGCAGTAATAACATTTCGAAAAGGAGCTTGGAGCTCCTTTTTGCTTGTAGCTTTCATCAGGAGCTTGGTCTCCTTAAGATGTTAACCTCTTTCAAGGGCTGAATTCAGATACTGTTAATAGTGTGACATGCTAATAATAGATAAACCGCAAACTTTACAGGCTGAAAGGCAATCCTCACACAACAGACCAAATTCCCAACTTCCACTAAAATTATTTACTGAAATAAACAGCAGGGGCACCCTTCTGCATTGGTCTTTTCAATGCTGAGCCAGGCAGGAACAGAGGAATGAGCTTCCCAGACTTATGCTACACGTTGCTTTTCTTTGGGCAAAGGTCTGTAGGACTGGGATTCAGGAAAGGGTCTGTTTTGAACCAGCACTCAAGAGTACAACTTTGAAAATAACATATATAGAAATTATATTTTTAAAAGTGATCATTATAGAAACATTTTTCTTTGAACATAAGCATTTTCTTGCAGCATTAGCAAACCTGCACCAGATGTTTCCTTCCCATTCTCTTACACCCAGCTCCCTTATAGTTATCTTTGTTTCAGACAGTTTTCCTTGCACTGAGCCAAATGTGTTACCAAAGATCACATCATAACAGATCTATTATGATATGATCCAGTCCAGAATTTAATTTCAGTGAGAATTCCAGTTCAGAATTTAATTTCAGTCAATTAAGATTTGGTCAACTAGATACTGCAGTCAGGATTGAAATAGTTTTCCATTATAATTTTCAGCTACAATTACCTGACAAGCATCTACTCCTCCTTCCAAGTATCCTGCACACAACATCCTGGGTGTTATGTCCCCATCATACACTTCTTTCCTGTTGCAAGTGTTTGAGTCAATAAGTTTCACTGTTGCTTCTTGAAGAGCATTTGGAGCTGGACCTAAGGAAAAACACAATTTGAGTATTTATCAACAGGATTACTTTGCAGTAGTTAAGGTACAGGAAGGGTGTTTAATGTTCTCTTACAGAGGACCAGCTTGGTTTGGTTTACTGTGGAGGTTTTGCTTGTTAATCTGTCTAGGTTAGGCCCTTAAGGAAAATGTACACAGAATCACTTCGGAATCATACCATTAAGACAGAAGCAATGATCGCATGGTACATAGTGCCTTAAGTGTAAAGCCATATATTTTCTACATGTTCCATATAGTACCACACAACACAAATTACCTAGCAATTTGGGTAGATGATATGAAGTGAAGACATTTTTTTACATTACTAAATCTACTGTTAGCGTGGCCTGGTAAGAAAGCAAGCTTGGTTAAGTCATATCTCAATCTGCACATTTACCTGAAAGCCCACAGAGTTATCTGTAGCTTCCAGCTAGTGCTGGGAAAACATTTTTAGGTTCTATATAAACACATGCACTGCTGGACTACGTGTCTTACGAATTTACAACATGAAATGGAAAGGCTGGGAAAACAGAACAGTCTTCTTCCTGTTTTCTGCCTCAGTGGATTGTAGCTCTGTCTTTGTCCACTCTAGTTTTAGATCAAGAAAGTGGTGCTTATGATTAAACACACCAATTGCTTATAGACAAAGCATTAGCCTTGCTGCTGTATAACATATGGCTGCAGAAGTTATATCAATTTAGTAGCAGATCAGAGCCCCTGTTTACATACCATGCAGGTCACCTGGAAGACTCAGGACTCACCGTCATTGGTAAGCGCTCCCCAGCCTGTGATGACAGCATAAATATTGTAGGGAAAAGTCTGAGATGGCTCAGGCAGACAGACACGGTGTATGCTACTTGTAAACTCAACTCGTGTAGAGAGCTGCACAAGTGCAATGTCATAATCGTGTTCTGGGTAGAGGTACTTTTCATGAATAATAATAGTCTTGACTGATCTCTTCAAGGCTGGTGGCTTCAAAAGAGCTCCAAAAGTAGCAGTCCACTTCTGAGGGTGAGTCATGCTGAAAAAAGTAGGAGTGCTGTAAGTATTTTGCTGTAAATATATGTGTTTGGGAATTTAAATTTGTTGGGCACCTTTATTGTAAAGCTCCTTCAAGCCAGCTCCCTGCTAGATTCTGACAGCATCCATCACTTTCCATGGCAGTGGCTCCCACAGAACTGCGTGCTGCCGCTAGAAGAGGGCAATCCTCTGTTCCCTCTCCAACCACGGTCTTGTAGTCCTCCCCTGCTCCTAGTCCCTGATCTAACCATTGTGCGGCCACAGGGTGTTCATCAAATAAAAAAGCTCTTCCGCTACAAAACTATTCCTCTCCATTAATGTTTTTGCACATTGATAACCTGTTCAATCAGCTGTTCCACCTCACAATTGCAGCTTCACAGTTGCCATGCTTGAAACAAAGAAATGCTGGGCGTACGTGGCTGAATGGAGGGGTAGGAACATGGGAAGATAACGGCTTGAAGTGGCAGAAACGTCATTGTAACACGAAGGAGCACCTTTAAGAAATATGTAGTGCAACATGAAACAAATACTCCACTATTTCAGTCATATTACCTTTTCTGCTCTTCTTTAGTCAATATACCAAGTGATTATTTATTTCCACCCATGCCACTGTCAGTTGTACTCCAAAGCATCAGTCTTGAATCTCTCATTTAAACATTCAAGTAATGGGTCTGCTTAATCCTGACTTTTCTCCTTCAAAATTGTTCCCTTAGGAAAGAGTCAGGGGAGTGGTGCTAATCTGGAAAGCCATATAGCTTGATACACAAGGGGTACATTCTGCTGCAGATTCTAAGATGGGAACTTACTCTCTGAAGCAGTGAGCTGCAGATACAAGCCACGTGTTGCTGATAAGTGTTGCACCACAGCGATGAATGTTGTTGTACTGCAGACTAGCTTGCCATGGCCAGTCCCCAGTCTCTGCAGAAGACAATCCGCCAACTATTCGCAACGATGATGATTTTGCCATTGACTTGACTGATCTATTCTGCCGTAACCCACAGACTGTCAAAGAGGAGAAAGAGTGTATTAGCTGTTCTTCTGCTTAGTAAATATTCCTGCCAATGTCTGTGGAAAACATATGCAAAGTTACATACCATCTACGTTCTCTGACAGTATTGACATCAACAAGAAAACATGCCATCCACCAGCCCTCCTCGCCCCAAATCAGAGCTTCTCATGCACGACCCATTCTGTTAGAAGCCCTAATGAACAACTGATTATTATGGAAAGCCATGACGGTCAAACATGCAGGCTTAGCTACATGAGCAGCCCAATTCAGAAATCAAAACCTTCACCACACAGCAAAGACAATTCCCAAATATAGGGATTGACAACTTTAATGCCCCAGGTAATTTGTCATTAGGATAAAACATAAAAGAGGGAAAATCTAAGGTGAGAAAGATCCGAGCCATGGGTTTTTACCACTGATGCGCACAAGTTACATCGGCAAGGTGTCACCTTGGAACAGGTAACTGATCACTAAAGTCTGCAAGTGGACCTGGAGAGGCATTTCAAGCAAAGTGCATCACACTACTCCAGTCAGAGATGACAAAGGTATGGATACCTTCAGCATGGTGTGCATCCATGACACAGAAAAGTATGATCATCCAAACCCAGAGAGAAATGAAAATATCCATAGTTTCAGCCACTAGATTCAGGATATTCAGGAGCAGCTGAAACTCCCATGTAGCTTTAGAAACTCCCTCAATGAACAGACCTCCTACCAAAACAGCATCAAATCCATCTTACCTGGACCAAGACCCACTAGTTTTTATCCCGGTCCCAATTTCAGCTAGACATTAGGAAAGTTGACAGACAGGACTGTTGTGCCTGACATTAAAGCAGCCACCTAGCCCAAAATATTAAGTTTCTTTATTTATTGGAAGTCCTCCTTGCTCATTCAATTTTACTGTGTATACCTAGGAGTCATCTGAAATGTCTTTTATTTCATGCAGAAACATGTCTTAGTCTCTGCATATCCAAATGCACAATTGAGCAGACACATCATCGAAGATCTTACTGTTACCAGCAGCAACTGGATCAGTCTAATAGATACGCAGGTGTCCTGGACATTGCAGTGCTCAGTCCTCACTGGCTCGGTCCAGTGATCCTTTATGGCAGGGTTTACATTTAAGATGGCATCTTCCACCTTCTAGACCAGCACTGCTGGAGTCAGAACCATGCCATAGGTACTTAAGCAGTAGGACTTGTGTTTCTCCTCTTTGCTCAGCACTGGGAATTTCTACAGAGCCCTCAGCACTTGCTCTTTTCTCATTGTTTGTTCTTTTCTCACAGAATTGATGATATTTTTAACAGAAGGAACATCTCACTGCAAAAAAAAATTGACCAGGGAACTCTGCAATGGGTTTAGACTTTTTGTGTAAGGGATTTTTACAGCCTCACCACTAGTTTCAAGCCAGTCTTCCTAAGTATCCCAGAAGACACTAATAAAACAGGCTTCCTTGTAAACTGAGCAGTTTTTCTAAACACACGGTTCATCTTTGTCTACTACAAAGTCACATTCATTAGACAGGAGGATAAGAAAAGGCTTTTAAGGGCCAGGAAAAGTGCTCAGAGACTCTTAATGCTAATTTTAAAAACTGGACATTTTGGATGCTTAAAAAAGCCTTACTTACTGTCATTGAAGAGGGCTTCTGCTCTTTTTGGCTCCACATCTGAAACAAACAAACAAACAGTCAGGGTAAGGCCAGGATAGCACATACATGGTTTCCTATCTGCATGGTTGTCCCACCTGGCAGCTATTTGAGTATAGGGCACCACAGGAGTCATGGCTGAAGGGGCTGCTAGAGAAACCAGTGAAGCTCATATGTGATCACATTCTTGTGCTAGCTGTTGCACTCCCTGCAGTGCTGCTGCTTGTTCTCCAGCCAGTAAATATCCTCTGAGGAACAGGCTCTCATCCTGCCCATCCTACTGGACCCTGATGTTTCTGGAGGGGAGTACAGACAAAACAAGTCCTGTGTTACTCAAGATCCACAATTTTCTTGGGGAGAAATTTCTGCAGTGGAAAGTTTTAAAGCTCCATTTTTTTTTGATAAAAGAGTCAAATGGCTACATTTTACACCAGTGTGAGGGCCAGAGGAGATCTGGTACTCTCACTCTGTGACCTTCACTGCAGCAATGCAAGCTTACAATGGCAATGGCTCACTCTCCTTTCTCCTGTCTTATTCTTACACTGCTAATACTAAAATAGATAGTTAATAGCAATTTACTGCATGGCACTGCAGGTTCCAGCAATACAGTCCCTTCTTTAACAGGCAGGCTGTATGTTTATTGACAACACAGTCTGCTCATGCTGACAATAACAAGCATTGGCTCAAGGTCTAAAACCATTTCCCCTTCTTCCAGAATGCTGTTTTATACTGCAGCTACCATTGTAGTTTCCAGCATTCAAAACTATTTTTAAAATGATACTAATTTTTAAATTACATAGGTTATCATTTTATTTAAATTACATATATCCTTGTACAGCTTCAACAAGTCAATATTTTGTGGCTGGGTAGCCTTTCTCAGCAGAGCCCTCTCTTCCACTAACTTCATATCTCTTTGCTGCTATACAGAACAACATCCTAGTTTTGATCCAAACCCACACCTAGTCAGGAGGAGTCTCTTTTGAATGCAAAGGGCTCTGGCTTATAGTTGTTGCCTGTTGGGTTTGCATCATGTGTGTTTTCCTTGCAGGCTTGACACTCCTTCAGGTATGCAGGGTGAATTGCCTGTTTGCAATCCACCAGCACTAGACGTGTACTCATTCATTTCTTAACATAACCTTAAGCAGATTATGATAGGAAAAAAAAACAAGCAGAACTCCAGTACATGCACAGCTTGACTGCGAGGAATGTTACAGAGCAAAGGCAGTGCTAGGGCTGCCATATATGCATGCAACCACTGCTTTATTTTGTAAGGATAGGAGATGAGGTAAAATTGGACGTTTATATAGCAATACAGTCTTATTCACTATGGACGGAAACTCTTCACATAACAAAGATAACTAAATTTTACTAGTGGGCAAGCAACAACTTGCAAGGTCCCCTCTCAAGTAAAAGTAAAAATTCTCACTTGTACTTTCACAATTTGTATGAAGGAAGGAGGAGAAGACTAAAAGGGCAAGTACTTTTGCATCTTAGAAACTCTAGTTGTATTCTGCAAATTTCCATAGATAATATGGCTGGTGTCTCCAAGATCCCTTACATCAAAATGTAATTATACCAGAGAGTACAAGCTAGGTCAGCAGGAGGATTCAGCAGTGGTATAAACACTACTGTTTGCTGCGCTATGCTAAGGATTTGGCTGCTTCACCTGTATGTTCGTATCGGCAAGAAGTGCTTTGAAAAATCTGTCCCTACTTTTTAATTTCAACTATGATGAGCATCCAGTGTTTTCCTAGAAATTCATACAACCTTCAGAACTAGCTCATCGTTTGAGTTACTAATACATTCTAGATGGAAACTGTTAAGAAACCAACAAAAGTAACTTACAATGAAAGAGGACCTTTTGCCAATAAATGCAGTATTGAAAACAATATTTTTTTAGCTTTTCTTTGGGTGGAGAGACATTTACCTCATAATGCCTAATTATAAAGCCTGCAATCAATTATTAACACTTATATTATGTTGCAAAGCTCATTGAGAAGACAAAAGGAGCAACCAGCTTGTTCAAGTGCAGTGCCGGAAGCAATTCAATTGGCATGTTTGCACTGCATCGAGTTTTGCTGTGAGTCACACAGGTGTTCTGCAAGGCACCTGTCTATATCTCTATCTGTCTTCTTTATGAGGCACCTAGAAAAAAGTACAAACCTCACATGGGCAAAATTTTACCCACTGCTTCCAGTTGAACCTACTTCTGTGTAATTGGAGAAACATGCCTTACACACACACGCTGCAAGTCTGTACACCTTTGAATTTCAGCATATTTTATAATAAATCCCTACTATGGAGCTGATGTACTATCCTATCCACCCACTGCTGAACAAAATAGGCCAGTGACACCTGTCAGTAAATTCAGTGCTATATTCACTAGGGGAGGGGCATTGCTTTGATTTAAAGATTTACCATATAAAGTGCCCTGACACTTTATCCCACACTGGGAGCTGGAACACAAGTACTAATGAAAACACCACAGCAATGGAGAAAGCCTCAAAATAAGGGGAGTTTTTAAGAGGTGAAAGCAGGTTTGTCTGGCAGCAGACCTGGGAACCCATCATGCAGATCAGGACAGGTGAAATTAAGGGCACAATACCCAGGACTCAACACCAAGGTGCCAAACCCAGAGCACACACATGTGTTTGGAAACCTGAATTAACTGGCACTATTTTCATATAAGCCAAGCCCACAGTACATCTCATCAAAAGCAGGGAGCACTTTACAGCTGAAAATCAGCTTGCTTACTGGCCTACCTTGCTAGGGGCTTGCCTGCGTTCGTTAGTGGCTTCACATTTTGGCCTGGTCAAGAGCACAGCTGTTCACACTGTGCCAGCCAGCATGTTGCAAGCCCTGCCTTGAAGCAATCACTTGTAAGGCACGAGAGACAATTTCGCGGCCCTGCTCATTTACTAGTTGCCCTAGTTGTTTGCACTACCAAGAAAAAGCATCAATTAGTAACAATTAAAGTGTCAATTCTTGTCCCAACCACATATGGCTGCAAAAATAGTTGTTTATGCCACATTTAGGAAAACAGTGTTCAGGCTTCTACTGTAAACAAGAACAAGTTCCACTTGAACATGCATTGCCTACCTGTAAAATGAATTCAACAGCAAGTTCCAAGCTTGCTTAACATAAAAGAGAAAACTAATGTTTAAATTAAAATCACAGCAATCTTTTGAAATACGGTTTAGAGATTGCATCTTTCAGAAGTGGGCTCTGTTCTCCAACTGGAGTAGCGATTTTATTACAGTTATTTTCCATATTTAGTAAACAGAGTAACTCTAAAACACACTTAAACTCACTTAAGTTTTTAATTTCTGACTAGTGAGAACAGTGACTTGCAGTTACTATTTAAGGTTAATAACCATAAAAAAGTAAATAACTTTTCTACTCCTCAACATATGTGCTTCAGCATTTGAAGCACAGCTTTATGAAATGCACCAGGGAGTAGAGGAATCGTATTTCCTGCTTTTCTTTGCCACATTTTAATAACCACTACCTTAAAAGGAAAGAGAATTACAAAATTCTCAGGTGCATCGTAAACAGGGAGCTCACCTAGTTCAGTGTTAGGTAGGGTAACAATAGTGCATACAGGCAAATAAAAGGATCCCTGGTGAGTTTCAGTAGGTCACCGACGTGGGCAGCTGAGAGGAATTGTCACAGAGCACATCTGTCCTGCAGTTTAGACAGAGGTGGGGATAATAGCTCTACTCTAATGCTCTTTAATTGCATTGAAGACTACGAAGATCTGAAGTACTGGGGGGAAGTGGGAGTGAGAACAGGGAGCAGCAAGTTCAGTTATGTTCCAGAAACTGTACCCAAAAAGGAACTGCAGAAATTTCCTGAAAGATGGCAAAACATGAGCTTTGGGATCAACAGGAAAGTCATGCTCCAGTGTGGTTACGTAGTGCACACATCCTAAAATGTCTCTCCACTAACCTTCCGATATTATCACTGCTCTCTCAACAGAAATTACCTCCCCAGAGTTAGGCACCCTTATAAAACTAGCAAAACATGGCTCAGACACAGGTGATGCAATTCTCATTCCTTCAGTAGGGTAGAGTAACCTGGTAGAGACAAGACAAATGCTCTGTGCCTGTAATTGTCCCTGTCACCCAACCATTCCCTCCCTACTGATGTTCACTGGACTTGTCCTCACATATATGACTCCCCCACCATCTCCCATCAACCACATCTTAGTTCTGTCCATGTGGCAGACAGAGGTCCAACCTCACAGCATACTTACAACTCCATCCAGTTGTCCTGCAGCCCAAGAAGGGGTCTGCTATGTGCCACCTGTGTGGCATGAATCCAAACTGGTATGCTTTTTAGCATTATTTTTCTTCCTGACCTACATTCATGCCCCAGCTGCAGTCAAGGTCTCACTACAATAAGGGCAGCCCAAATCACTTGCAATTCTGTAGGCACAGTAAAGAAAGGGAAAACCAAGATCTGAGTTAGAAAATCAATTAAATTAAACTATCTGGGTCATCTGAGAAAGTCAGGCCAGGATGACTTTCTGTTTAATTCCTTCATTACATCCATGTCCTAGCAAAATATTCATATTAAAATACATTTCAGTCCCTCCCATTTCAATCATCCTCTCTAGACTCTTACTGAAATGTACCACCTTGTGCCAAACTAAAGGCATCAAAGTGGAGGAATATCAGATCTCCACTGCTTCTCAACATACAGATGCATGTCCACTTCCACCCCCCAGGTTGCTGTAGTGGCTGGTAAAATGCAAAAATCCAGACTGCTATACACGTTATTTGACATGACACGTTCCTCATCAACCCTGTCAGACACTCATCTGCATGTCTCCCACAGAAGACTTCGTAAAGAAGCAAGAATCTGTCTGCCAGGTTCTGTACTTCGTAGCTATTAGGAGCTTTAGCAAGCCCCGATTCCAGATAAATAGAAACAATAACAGGTGACTTGTTGATCAAAACCAATTCATGACTCATTGTTCTTGGTCAAAATCCCTGGCTATGCAACAGGTGGGAATGCTTCCCACTCACTTTCGACAGTGCCAGTGATCTTGCAACCCGCTGCTTTCTGACATCAGAAGTACATTCCCAAAAATACGTTTTGGGATACTTGCAACCTACCTGACAAAGGGAAATAGTCTGGCAAGCTGCTCTACGCTTTATTTCATAGGGATCCAGGCTGTCAAGTGACTCTACTTCTAACCAAGAAACCCTGGGGAAAATACAGCAGCCTTGTAGGAGATCTTTTTGTTGCCAGAACTTCACTAAGCACAAACTGCAACACCTTCTTGCAGTGCCAGTGGAAGAGCAAGTCCTAACTGGGTGTTTCCAAGTCATCTGACAATTTGATATCTCACTTTGATGGCCCTTGTACTGCTGTTCAGAGAAAATAGGACTTAGTTTGCTTGATTCTTCACTGAAAAATATTTGGCCTTCTATGGGGTTTGTACACAAGTGCAGAGAATTCCATCAGTTCCTATTTTCTATCAAAGCCAGAGGGAATGTCTGGACATACTCTGTCCTTGATCAGGGGACTATGATGTCTAGCTAAATAAGAAAATGGAACTTCAGTAGTAACACATCTGAAGATACCCCGATAGAAATGTGGTTTTGCAGTTCTATGTAAAGACCATCTACTGTTTAGTGAGAGAAAAACCAGAGATAATATTGTGTTGTTTTCCTTTAAGTGTTGCTCATTTGCTATTTTTTTCACCTATGTATGATAAAGCTCTCTTTTTGAAAAAGAAAAAAAAAAAAGAACTCATAAAACATTGCCTGATTTGACAGATTACTTAATGTTGTAGTGGTGTGCTGAAACTACAGCTGAAGGTCCCAAGTGTTGCACCCAATTTAGAGGAGTTTGTTGGAGCTGATTCTCAAAGCAAATACTTTTGAGTGAAGCACAGGTTGAGACATGGTGTTGAACAAGGTGATTAATTTAGGGAAGGAAGACTTAAGGAGGTTCCCTTTATCAAACTCCCCCAAGCATGCAATGTAAATAAGTGCCTGACCTGGATTTGTTTACTAGTTAGCTATGCTTAGCTAAACTGAGCTACATCATGGCCCCTAAATCAGAATCTTTTGATAAGGTGATTACAATGGACAGGTTAATGATTTTTTACAAGTCATTATGAAAATGTTCTGGGATTGCCTCAAGATAAACAAGGGTTAGAGTTGGCAAAAAGGTACAGTGAAGCAAGACTTAAAAAGGTGCCTGCAGTGCAGGGAAAAAATCTAGGGCTTCTTAGCTTTCCTTGGTTTAAATACTAATGGTGGACAGGATATTTCAGGACGGAAGAAAAAAGCAGGAAATGTTAAACCTAGATTCTTCACAGGACTTCTAGGACCTGTTGAAAATTGTCACTTCTCCCTGGTGTGAGGAATAATACAAGTTTTATAAACTGAGACCTGCATGTCCTCTAAAAGCGCAGGAGTTCTCCATTCTATACCCTTCACCTAAGTCAACCTGATTTTCTGAAAAGGTAACACCAACAGGAGCTTGCCAAAGTCTCATAGCACTGCTGAAATCCTGTTAGCAAAAAAAGATCAAAAAAATTTTTTGACAACCTTTTATTGTTGTCTCTTAGGAATGTCAAGGTATTGTTTATGTTCCTTTGTGTCACTCATAGCAGTTGCACAGTGTAGTGAGTAGCTGACCTATGTAGTCAGTGTTTTATTGTTAGGCTGGGAAAGCCAAAAAAGCAATGCAAAGTTTATCACGCAGCTTTGATAAAGTAGCACAGAGATGCCATCTTTTACTGACATTAAATATTTAATGAAAACTTTGTGATTCAATTATATCAGAAAATGTTTTAACTAGGTACTAGCTAGTGCTACAGCCCTGGCACAGTTCAAGGTCAAGTAAAACAGTTTTGAGTCACTTCCCACATTCACCAGACTGAATAAAAGCTGCTAATCAGGTGACTCAATAAGAGCACAGTCCTTTTCTAACGAGCATTTTTGTACTCCTTCCAATTTTATCCTTTATATAAGGCACCAAATTAAACTGAAGATTCAGAATTCAATAACCCATGACCTGACTGTCTAAAAAAACCCAAAACTTTTTGAATCTCTCTGATGCTCATGCACTATTTCTATCTGGGAGAAATTACATGTGCACTTCGTTGAACAGGAGCTACTGGCATGTAAACAACACTGCAGGGAAATGGTGATTCTTTGCCTGGAGGGATGTCATCTATTATCCTAAGCCATGCCAGTAAGGAAGACTGGTTGGCCCGTCAAGAAACAGTAGGTGTGTAACAACTCATATTTGAGTTTCATTGCATTACCACAATGCAATGTGCCCAGTTCAAGCACCAAGAGGCAGAACAAGAAGTTGCTCCTGCTTATTTCTGAGTAGGAGGAAGTCTGGATCCATCCAGCATGGAATCTGGCCCAGGTTTCTTGTTCTCTAAATATAGTTGTCTATCCTCTGCATATATCTTCTGAGTTAAGTAGTCTGGTGTGGAAAAGCAAGCAGCAAGTACCAACCTATATACTGTACTGTCACCCTTGAACTTTGGAGTAAGCAGGTCTGCAAAAACAAATAGAGCAACTATCTGACCCTTTCTGACAACCAGCAACTCATTCTTGAAAAGTCTGACACCCAGAAAAATTACTGACTACATATAACTGAAGCCAAGGCAGAGACAAGAGTCTACACCTGCACAAAAATTCTGTAGCAGAATTGGAGAAGATAGTGCAGTTAATTTTCATGTCCTGCAGATGCAGCTCTGCTTTGCAAATAAGGGGATAGAATTCCCAGCCTAGAAGTCGAGCAGATAAGAACATTTTCCCTTTCTTTCCCTTTACCCTGGGGAATTTGCAAGGGTTTTGGTCCTCCCACCAAATATTATTTTTTCTGGGCATTGACTGTTTCCCCACTATACTTCCTGCACTTTTAGGCTCCTCAGAGAAGCAAAGACCTAGGGAGCATGCTTATGTTGTTGTGTGCTGTGGTAAGGCTCCTATTCATTACCATGATAGTAGCATAAAGTTGGTACTGATGTTTGGAGGAGGACTGAGGTTGTACTGCAAAATCAAAAAAACTGCTCCCATTTACCCATATTTAAGACATTTTTTAAAGACCTGGGGGGGGGCGGGGGGGGAGGGTTATACATTGCTGCTGTTTTTGTTCTAACTTAATTAGCAGGAAAGACTTACTCAGACTCAGTAACAGCTATCATCAAAAATCAAGTCACACCAATCAGAAAATGACAATAAATACCTTCAAGAGAGATGCAAAATACTTACTCGAGATGGTGGAAGATCTGACATTTATTCGCAGAGGCCCCGTGTATTTTTTCAGTCCCCTCCGTAAGATCCTTTGAACTCTTTGCCGCAAGGCTTCTCTAGAATCCGTGGCGGAGAACCAGAATGTGAGCAAAGCCTCCGCCATCACGCCATCAGTATCTGGGCTGCAAACCAACGAAACAATCTGGTTACCTTCAGCTCATTTCTGCATTTCTTAGCTTTTATTTTAGCTCCGGTAGCAATGGCAATGTAACATAAAGGATTATATAAGTTTTCAAACATTTGCACATTTTTGAGAGAAGGAACCTCCAAAAGAAATCCAAGCAAATGCTGAATGGTCAAACACACAATAGGCTAGAAGAAGATGTGATGCTTTCTGTGAACAAATGGCCAGGCCCATTTTATAATGGAATCTAAAAAGCAGTCACTGACTACGTGCTTGGGACACAAGCAGGAAGGAATGAACCAATTTGATTGCAATGAAAAGCTGGATACACAGCACTTTGGAAACATCAGGTAGATGATTAATGCTATCTAGACCAACTTTTCCAGGGCCCTGTACATACAAAGAATAAAAATTTCCAATCATCATAGGAAAGGTACTTGAACAAAGGGGAAAGACCACACAGCCTAATTCCACTACTACAACCTCTTGGGAGAATGTTCCTAATAACCTCATGTTGTGCAACAATAAATGAAACTCGACAGCGTACCCACAAGCTACTCATTACAGTCAAAGAGACGGACCCCAGAAGGGGCCCTTAACACCTCACTGAAAAGTCCAAATGGCACCCACACCGAGACACACAATTTCACAGTTTCTATGTAAGATAACAGGAAAGAAAAGGGAGGAAAATCTTTAACAGGTTGAATTCACCTGGTAGTAGTATTTCTTTTTCCTTAGAGCATCAGATACTGCAAGAGACAGAATGCTAGACTACAAACACCAAAGTGTCTAATCTGGCAGAGTAAATCTTGCTCTGTGGTTGCAGATGGCTTATCCCTGGTCATTACACAGAGAAGATAAGAGCTTGCACCGAGAATCTTCTTTTCTGTGCCTCCTCCCACCTGAGCCAAGAAGCAATGACACAAGCCACAACAGGTGAAATCACAGTTGCTTCATACAGGGGGAAAGGTACAAGCAGGTTGCTCTATCTTTAGACAGGAAAGCAAAAGATATGTCCCAGTTACATCTCACAGTCTTGGAAATTTGTAATTATATAAAGGAAAAATACGTATAAGCAGAAGACAGGTAGCTTATATAGAAGTCATGGGATCAGGCTATGATCTTTAAAACGAGTGTGAAACAGACATTCCCAATATTGCCAGTGAAGGGAAGTAAAAGGCCAGGTGTTAATGAGCACACCAAAGCATGCCAAGTGTTTCGTAGCTGACCAGAAAGACAGACTCCTTGCCTCAAGGATCTCTTAATTGAGACTGAGTAGTCATACACGAACTTTCCAACAGACTGTTTTTTCCATTTGTGCCAACTTCAACATGATTGCCACTCCATTTATTTTCCAGATATTATCTGATCCAACTGTGGGTGTTGCTCTGCATTTCTGAGGTGTTCCCTCACCTCTCCCCCCACTCCTCTTCCTGTGCTATGCCACACTGGAATTACCGTATCAACTCTTGCAAGCACACCACGCCTCTCGAAACCCTCAGGTAAGTACAGCCCACCTTGAATCACTTATTATATAGCAAAGATCCAGAGCCAAAGACACCGAGTCAGATTAGTATTGTCTTTCTCAGTGAGCAGTGGGCATTATTACTAATGCATTATTTATACCAAGCCAAAAAAATATGCACAGTACTTCCCAAGTAAACTCACAACAACGACCCTGTTCAAAACACCTTGCAGTCTGAGCCCTAGAAGAGGCATTAAGCTCGTATATATGAAAAAGCAAACAAGTTTTGGAGCATACAAGTCTTGCATCCAACACAGCAAACATCACAGCAAGGACCTCAGTCTGTACTTGGGAACAAGAAGTAATGAAAAATATTACTTATCCCTGCAAATTGCCCTCTCAGATCCTTAAATCACCCTGTCTACACTTGCAACACTCTAGTATCAAAAAATACCCCTAAAGCTACATTCAAATAATGACTTGTGTGTAACTGGGGATTAAACTAAGGTAGAGGAAGAGGCAGGATGTCACAAACCATGTAAGAGCAAGGAGAAGTACTTTCACAAGAATTAGATCTTTAGATCTTATTAGATCTTAGCCTACACAGCTTTAGATCACACAGCTTTAGCGTGTGATGGTGAAGACATTCAAGTTTGACGTGCAAAGTGATGGGCACTGTCACTCGGGAACAAGACCTTAGTATTACAATAGACAGTTCTATAAAAAGGTCATTTTCAGCATTCACTAACAATGGTAAAAAAATCAAATTAAAAGTTAAGCTTTTGGCAGTTGAACAAAGAGTAAAAGAGGAAAAAAAGCCCCACATTGCTCAATGATAATCCCAACCACAGGTCTGACTCCTTCATCTCAAAAAGCAGGAACAGCAGACCTGAAAGAGATACAGAACAGGCAGTTCCTGCAAAGAATGGCTAAGTAATATGGGAATTTTAACTGAAAAAAAAGAGTGGATCTTATGGGATACAAGAGAGAGAAGGGATATGGTGGGAGTGTCCAGTATCACTAACTGCAGGGAGAGGTGTCACCTCTTCCAGCACAAGAACTAGGGACCATTGAATGATCCGAAGAATCACTGAATGATTCACAAGTCCTTACTAAAGGACTGAGTTGCATGGATTTAAAGAGTCCAGGAGACAGTGGACAAGTCCTTGGAAAATAACTACACCGAGGGCTGCTAAACAAAGCTCAACCACTTCAAGAAATCCCAAGTGGTAAATATGTGGAAGCAGGGAGCATACCAAGGAGCAGTTGTTGCAATCAGCAAATGTCTGTTGTGCTGCTGCTATTCCCCAGGCAGCTACTTATGCCCATTCTTAAAGCCACAATGAGAAGTGGGACCTTCTGAATCAGCACAGCCCAATTTTACTTGACAAGCCCAGCAAAACAGAAATACTAGAAGTGGCATCTGCATTACAGTGAAGGAAATAGTTTTGAAAGTGCTTTTTATTTTTAGATAGCTTTAGTTATGTTTGCTTTATTAGCTAAAGCTTGCTCAAGATCTGAACACAAACTTATATAGAATTTGAATTGACTGAAGTTTATCTTCACATCAAGATCCAAAAGAGGGCATGGTTCAAAACAAGATTATACTCAATTAGGGATTATGCTCTGGAGTTACACACAATACACTTTACTGAATCAGATTCAGCTAGGCTTGTTGTAAATTTCATTTTATCTCAGCTGCTTGCATTTATTATTATCTCACATACCTCACTCTGATTAAGCGTGAACGGATGTATTTTTTCCTTAAAATGGAATTGTAAAATGTCTTGTCGATCTGTTGAAAAAAGAAAAATATAAGATAACAAAAAAAAAGGAGGGAAACAGACATATTGCTGGAAGGAGCATTCAGAAAACACTATTCAGTTACAAACTAACAGCTTACAGAGGCAAGAAATGTAATCCAGCCCAGCCTCTTGATAACATTTGTTACAGACCTTTCCTAACCATCTCCCGTTTTACCTATAGCACATTATAAAAAGCAAGCCAATTTTTCTAAAGGTTCTATGACTACATCAGTGTGCCACTACAGTGCTGCCTCATCCACTCCCAGACATAATGAGAAATATATAAATATCCTTGAGACACACTGCTGCAGTCTCCCAAAGCAGATCCTCCTAAAGATGGCCTACAGAAAGGACAGAGTATGCTGTGCTCTGCAGAGTCTCTTATAGGGGTCCTTCCTGATACAACATTTATCCTTGGTTCTGTAGAAGTCTATAGCAAAGCTGCCAGTGATCTCGAATTATATCCCCCTATCACTCTTGTGATCTTCCACACGCTGAAGGAATTGTCAAGCAATTCTCATCAGAAACTGGAAATCTAGGAGTTGTAAGGAATCAGTCTCCAGATGACATCTTTAATGGTGCCTGCTTAACCACATCCTGCTTTAGGCTGAATGTCATCTTGAGATTGTGTGATCAGACTGAGACAGCACAGTGTGATATCACATGGCATGAAATTCTGCCAGGAATGGCTCAGGATCACTGAAGGATTGAGAAATAGCAAAGTCACTAGTGAGTTATGCAGCAACTCCTCCTATCAGCGAGACACAGTAAATTGAACATATCCTGTAAACATCAAATGCATCACAGGAAAAACTACATAGAAGTGCTTTGCAACTTCATGCAAGTAGTCTTTTTTTGTAGTTTTTAGTCTATAAGGCAGTCTAATTTAGCCAAGTCTCAAGATGTTCTGTCTTCCAAAGGAAAGAAAAAAAAATAATGATTCTCAAACTTCTAGTACGTTGAAATCTTTCAGATATGGAAACGAGCATGTAAGCATGAGATGTGGGGTTGATTCCTCCCAAGGAACACAAAGCACCTCTTTTCCAGCCTTGGCTGTCATAAGACGAAGCCTCATGTCATTACACAGTGATATTGAAGCAGAATAATTTCAAGATGAAAACTGCTCATTTTATTTTTTAAACGTTATTTTAAGCATGCATTAGAAAGGAAAGAAAAGAAAATTTCTTAGTTGTCATACATTGAGCTGATGTTTTATCTTGCTGTTATGGGCAGTTATCTGAAATTACTCTGGCATTTGGAACAGACAAAATTCTATGGAAAAATGTATCACCTGCAACTAACTACTGTTTATATGCACAATGTGCTTTATCCTGTTGCTTTGCAAATCACCAGCTGCTTCCACTGCACTTTACGAGGCATACAGTTAGAAATAAAGTGTTTCATTTCCTGTAACTCTGCAGCCTGTTCCACCACAATCCCCCTTGGTTATTGGAAGTATTTGCCATTAGGCAAAAAAGGGAGTTTGTTTTGCTTTGCTGTTTTTAATTATAACATTTGCTTATCGTTCCTGTCACAGTGTTAACTGCTTCACTGATGACTGTGTAAGCAGAAGCATGTAGCTAAGCAGCACTGCCAGCTTTGTGGCACGCAGTGGCATGTGCTGTCTTTGACTGCACTGCCTCTGAGAACTTTTGAGATCTCAGGGGACAGGGACTTCTTTGCAGAGTGCTTGGCAATCAAAGAGAGCCCTGAGCTGGGCTGAGGTACACCTACATTGCTAACAAGTAAAGCGAAAGCAGAGTGACTTTCAGCTTGGAACTGAAGAGGGCAAGAGTTCACAATCCCTTGCAAGGGAGAGTTAACTCAGTATGACATTCCCAAATCCTTTACCTCCTCCTGACAACTGTGTTTTCAAGGTACCTGTCCTGTCTCGGATGGCAAGTGTTTTTCCTAAACTTTCCATCTGCATTTCTACAGCAGATGCAGGGATCCTTATTTCTGTCACCCATTCTCTTGTGTGCCTTTGTTAAATCCTAAGCAGCTCACTGTGACTGTGTTTTTTGTATTCCCAACATGTCTAGCTTTCTCCTTTTCTCCTCAACCTGGACCACATCCAGGATGTTCCAGACAGTCTGATGAGGAACACCTCGTGTTGCAGGAGACAAAGACCTCCAGTGACATCTGACAAAACACAGCTCCACACAGTGCTTTTTACAAAAAGGATCTAGGGAGTCCAAATGCAACTGAACTATCTGCAACAGACACTGTTTTCAGAAAATTAAATCCAAAATAAATGGTAGTTAGTTCTGTGGAGGGAACAGGAAGTATACGATTTAAAATGATACCAAAATTACTAGATTTGTGTTACTTTCATTCTCTTTCATGCTTTCATGTCTGATTGAGAAAGTAGACACTTTTCCCACTTGTCACTAGCTTTCTCGTCCTTAAGAGCTACCCTAGTACTACGTCACCAGCAGATAAAGAAAGAACTGGAGAGGTTTTTTTGTTTTCAGTGAGCCTTTCAGAGTCTTTAACACCTTCAAACTTGACCTAGCGTTTTTCACTTTTGTGATCTGCTGTATCTTATCAGGAGAGGAAGTCTAGCCAAACCTCTGCACTGTGGAACCTGTCTCACCTGCTGATGAATTTTTTGAAAAATATGACCCAAATTTCTTCTTTCTTTCAACAATGATTTTGGTAGCTGAATTATTAAGAGTAATCTTTATATCCATACAGAATTTATACAAGAGGAAAAAATGTAGGAGTGTGACTTCAGATAGCAGCTTTCAAAGATTAATGTTCTATATCAGGTTTTTACTCTTCATCTTCTGCCAAACATTTCTCTCCAGCCTCCTTATAGCTTTCTTTTCAGCTTGAGTCACAATCCTGGATGCCAAAGCAACTAGAACTTTGTCAAGTAATGAGGTGGGACCCGGTCCTGCTTGACAGAAGCATGCACACTCATTTTAAAGATTTTGATTTGATTACAACAGTCAAAAGTAACACTAGCATGACCAGATCCCTTAAATTCACCACTGATTAAGTGCATCTCATTTGTTTTCCTGTTCCTTGTCTAGCAACAACTCAGTGGTGACAGCTGCTGCTGCTGCGGGCAAGGTCTATGAGCATTCTTAACCAAGTGCCAAGTCCTGTTCCTTTCAAGTGAGCAGCATTTTCCTGACAGCTTTTATTTTAGCATTTGTCCAAACAAGATTTTCTTTAAGCTAATGTTTGCTAGCTAGTTTAGCTTAATGACATCTGGTATTTCCTCAGTTTAATTTCATATCCTCTATCCTTTTTGCTAAACTTCTCTCTGTGCAGTATGATTTTTTAAGACAAACTGTACTTCACTCCTGAATGCTGGCCCATCCAATACAGTAACTAATAGTGGCTAGTACCAAAGATGCGGTAAGGGCAAAAAATTCCCACCTGTACAAACCTAACCACAAAAGAAATTCTTCCTTTCTCCTTGCAGCCATAAGTTGCTTTATACCTTGATGAACAAGCCTTCTTTTCCTATCCCGTCTTGAATAACTCCAGATCTTATCACTATGCACTTTTTCCTGTGTTGCACCATGCCTAACCCTCTGAGGCCTGTGAGTAACCTACTCTCCTAATATTTGTGATTTCGGAGTCACTCAATATGCCCTGTGTCCCTGGGACTCAAAAAACCCCCTAAGCTCTGGAAGTAGGTCACATGACAGGGATCCCGTTGCTCTGGTGTAGTATGGAACTGACATGAGCTGGGCTTGCCCGGATGTGTAGCTGGGTCTAGAAGGTATCCAGCAAGGTGAGCTGTGTCAAGCCCTTGCTTTCTCCCACCTCACACTGCTCTGCCACTGCACTCAGGGTAACAGGATTTACCAAGAAGTTTTCTTGAATCTAGATTGAGAGAACTTTCCCCTGAAGTATTTGCTGAACCCACTGAATTACTTCCATGGGGTGCTCAAAAGCATCCAGTAGGTTTGGGAGCACAAATCGTCTTGTTGCTCAGTAGTATTGCGTTTTTGCCTGCTGCCAATTAAGTCCTTCAACAGCTATCATACTACATTCTTCCTCTTACTTCACTAGCTACTTAGGATGTAAAGCCCATTATTAGTGATTTTTAAAGGTCTCTGACTGTAAATAATAATTGGAACATACCACTTGCTTCAGTGACTCTCCCCAGTTTACAGAGTAACCTGCTGAGACCCCCAGAGCTGCCCATAATATAACTCCAGTAGCAGCTCCCTTGAGAACCTGATATTTTTCCTGCTCTGATTTCAACTAAAGGGTTGAGGAAGGACGTGAGGAGAAAGAATGACAGGGTCAGCAAAAAAAAAAAAAAAGAACCTGGCACTGTCCCAAACCAGGATGTGGATGTCGCATTATCCTTGGAAACGGAGATATCAATTACTACACAACAGCCCAACAGCCACAGTCCTCGCCCAAGGTGAAAAAAATGGACCTGAAGGAGGGTGAGTTTAACAGTCCATGTTCCTCCAGCAAAACAGAAGATCAGAAACTTTCCTGTCAGAAACCACACATTCACAAAGACAGCATGTGTCACAGCAGGTGAGAGCTGTGTGACCCCAAACATCTGCAAATGGTATCACAAACTCCTCACAGGGTTTAAGCTGACCGGGCTCCTGAAGTTGAGGGGTGAGTAAGCACAGCCTGAGTGCACTGAGGTGCTCAGCTGGATGGTTCCTGGAGGTGTCAGCTGCAAAAGAGGAATAATTGTCCTGTACAGTAGTTCCTAAAAAGATTGGTCTTTCGGATAAAAGAAATTAAGAGGACTAATACATGGCATTAACGTCAGGATTTAAAGTACCATGCTTATGCCTAGTGCAACCAATTTCAAAGGCATGTAATGACATGAGTGTTTCATTATAGCCAGGTGTATTAGTGACAGCTGGAATTAAGGTCACCTAAGTATTCCCATTCTTACTCCCTGCTTTCAATTATCCATAATTAGCTTCCTAAAACTTTCACACTATTGAAATTTTGTCCACTTAGAGAGGAGATTTTTTTCCAGCTTTTGGAGAGAAATGCAAGTTTGGAGAGAAAATCACCTGTGCCAATACCCAGAGAAGGGCTCTGTGTTTTGTTCCCCCTCCCCACCAAATAGTACGCTTTTCCCACGAAAATTACTTTTTGCCCTCTGAGTCTTTTTAAGCAATACTTAGAGGTAAGGAGCTGAAATACAAGAGCAAATGCCTCTTAGGAAAAGAATAGTTTTTGGAAATCTAAGAAAGATCATTGGTGGTGTATTCAGCTTGCAAGTGCCCAGATACCATCAACCACACAACTTCAGTACTGAATTTGGATTCTCACTTTTGACAATACCAGGTTCTGAGCAGCACCAGGTTCTCCCTAGACCAGCCAGATTTTGATCAGCAGTTCACATCTTGAATCACTTCATTGATATAATTACCTGCAAACAATGCAGTAATTCTGGATTGTGGATATATAATTAAGATAAGGTTCTACCCTTAATCACACACACTATCAATAGCTGCCCTTTACATCATTTTGAATTCCTTTTCCAGCTCAGGTTCACATCCATTTTCCTTGTGCACATTTTTTAGATTTTCATGACACACACTGGAACTGAATTAGAGTTACTTATTCATTGGCAGTGGGTTGGTTTATGATTTTCCTGGATTTGTATATGCTTATCAGAACTTCTGCTTTGATGAACAAAGAAAACAAAACGAAAAAGAACAATCAGTTAGCATGGCTATTATTTGAGAAAATTGTATTTCATTAATAAGTGAAAGAATCAAATAAGTTGAAGGATCGCTGAATTTAAGTGGGAGAAAAAGTTGGATGTTAGTCCCATTTTTGATAACTAACCATTCATCCTGTCAATTCATGCAATTTAGGTGGAGCACACCAACAGTCTGAGATATTACAGGTGATGAAAAACACTAAGCTACAGCTTCGTGCACTACACTGCATCAACTCACACCAGCATTTGAAAATGCTTCATATTTTCCTCAATTTTTTTTGCATTCCCTGTGCTACTGTGACCCGTGGATACAGGAAAAACTGGAAATGTAATTTAAAGCAAGAAAACATCTCTGTTATTAAATCAATGCAGTATATATATATATATATGCCAGTGGTCTTTTTCTTCTTTTAATTTCAATAGGAATTTCTGAAAAAAGCATCACAATTGAGCTGCAGGTGTTTTCTGTGAGTTATTTCCTCTCTCAGTGTACAGCACTTCACCTATCTCTTTAAGGCCACACCTGTATATATACATACTGACTGTCAAGTGTGCTGTCAACCTCTAATTCCAGAGATAAATAAACAAGTCATCAGTTTGTCATCTTGGCCACTGATCCATTGCCACTTTTTCCCAGTTGGCTGAATTACCATGGAAAATCCTTTCTGTACTGTTTCTAGCTCCAGTCACCCATAGAGGGCACCCCGATTGTATCATGATAGTCCAAGGACAAGGCTTCCTATTTGTGAGAACCACTGCCTTAAAATGAAGCTTATAAAGCAGAAGTCGTCAAATGCCCTACATTTATTTTAGTTTTTTTTCTCTCAAAATGTTCCTTAAATGTATTTTTTTTACATAGATAAAAGATTTTTTTTCCATTTTACAATAGTTTTTCAGAATAGGAGAAAATGGAGACTCTTATATAAGAATCCCAAAAATGCTTCATTTAAAAAGCCTTATTATTCTGGCTTTTGTACTATAAATGCATTTGTAAATAAAATTGCTTTTGGTGATGTACAAGAAAATCTTTCAATAAAAGTTCAGTTCTTTACACCTCATATCAATACTAAGTAAGTACTTGAGGGAGCACATACAGAGCCTGAGAATGCTTGGGTTTAAATAAGAACTTAGGTTTTAGATTTTGGGATCCTTATCTGAAAACACTACCATATCTCTCTTGAAATTTATTACAACCAGGAACATTCTTACTCAGTTCGGTGTGGGTGCTGCAGGACAGAAAAGTCTTTGGAAAGACCTGGCTGCTGCAGATATCATAATTTCTGTGATCTGGCCAATTTATGTTAAATTTTCTTTTGTTTCAGGGGATGAGAGGGGAAAATAAGTGTTTTTTTGGGAAATAGCACACACAGCAAGTGAAGCTTTGTGATGCCTGCAGTTATTTGTACTTTTCCATTTACTGTAAAAATGAGAGTCATGTTAGACTCCCTTGAACTTCAGCTTACTCCCGTTTCTTGGGGCATGTTTAGTTATCATCACTAAAATAGTCCTCACAGTCTGGTCTCCCAGAGCAAATAGTCTTCAGGAGTATTTTAAAAACACTGCCTTGGGGATCTCCTCCAGCCCAAGGACCTCAAGGCACTGATAGAGCAAGGAACAGGCTTCTGAGCTTTACCTTAACACCCACATGGAAGGTGTGACAAACACAGCTCATGCACAGTTTCAGGCAGATTTGCAGCTAGCTCTTGGCTCTGAAGGAATTTAGGTTGCACTTCCCTCTCTCTCCCAAATACACACACACTTCTGCTCCCCAGCCAACTTGAGGCATGTCTGACCCGAAAAGGTCAAGTGCCACCATAAAACAGTCCCATCTGCTCACTCACTGGTGTTGTTGGCTTTTTCAGCTAGGCTTCGAGTTCAGCTCAGATGGAAACCCTAGCCAGGACCTTGACTGACCCTGTAGCCCTGCAGATGTGACAGTAAGCTGTTCACAACTCACATGATACAAGATATTTCCCAACATTGGGATGACTGCAAGCTTATCCCTGGGTATAAAGCAGAGAGTCTTTCTGATACAAGCATCCGGTTGAAGGCTAACTCTTCCACCACACAAGGCTATCAGATGTTAAAGCTATATTTTTGATGGAAGCATAGATGTCTATATGGGAGTTCAGAGAGAACAAACACAAAGCAACTCAAGTACTATGATGAGGGTAAATAAAATCCAAGCATGCCAAAGAAACAAAGCAGGTCCTTTCCTGATTACCCATAGGCACTTGAAAAAATTTTGTTTATCTCTGGGGATCTCTTCCCAAATGCTGAAGTGGCTGGGTGGATTTGGGCTTTCAGCTATCTCTCCAACTCAGTTCCCTGTCTGCACAGAGGAGCTATCAGTGCCAAGGGGCTGGCAAACTGTTCCTTGGTCATAACTAAATTGTGCTGAATCAGATGAGAATCTGCACCACTGAAGATGCAGAAGACAAAATGAGCTCCCATTGCTCCCCACTGGTGTCTTTTGAGGTGGTAGCCCTGAGGGCAGCTAAACAGAGGCATTGGATTCAGCTGACAAGCCTTCTTTGTGAACCACAAAGCAGCAGGGACAGTGCAGAGCTGCAGAAAACTGAGTACCAAATGCTGCACCTGACAATCCTTGGGATCCTCACCCCCACTGCAGCACAAAGAACTGGAGTGGGATGTGGGGAGGGAGGTGCACGGCACCTGCCTGCTCTGCTGTTTCTTCTCCACCCCATCTGTAGTGAGAGAAGTGTGTTAGTAACCTCTAAAATCATCATCTGCCAAGGGAGAAAACTGCCTTCCTCCTCACCAGTTCTGGTACAGGGACTTGGCAGTGAGCCCTTCAACTGACCAAGAACAGGCTGACCAAAAGTCATCAGGACTGTTCTGCAGCATTTTCCTGTGTTATCACAAGTGTCTCTGCAATACCTAGTAGAGACATTATTTCTGATTAAGCCCACACTAATTCAGCTCTATCAGACAGGACAAACTTCAAGAGCTGTATTCATTAAAAACTTTCCTCTAACATCTATACTTAAAGACGCAGAAGACTCACTTGTCACTTAATGTCAATGAAGCAAGATGTCTGTTTCTAGAAGAGTTATCCTGACGCACAATATTGAGTCCTGAGGTGAGAATTACTTGATGAAATTCCATAAATTCAATAGAAATATTTGAATAGGCAGTATTTTCCCAGGGAAAGTATCCAGGTATCATTTTAATATAATCCCCAGCCACTCTACCCTGATCCAGCCAGCTAGTTCTGTGTTGGTTTCAGATGATTGAAGGAAAGGATAGCCCAGGTGCCTTGTGGATTATGACACAACAGGGGAAATCCATGCCTGTCCATTTAGTGGCTCAAGGCACTCAAGAAGGGAAGACAAACTCCTCACCTCTCCCCCAGCCA
The DNA here is from genome assembly GCF_003031625.1 of Empidonax traillii. Taxonomy (NCBI): domain Eukaryota; kingdom Metazoa; phylum Chordata; class Aves; order Passeriformes; family Tyrannidae; genus Empidonax; species Empidonax traillii. The sequence continues at coordinate 7,711 of NW_020955828.1, read as the reverse complement.
CCCAGCTAGCCAAGGAGGGAGCCACACTGCACTCATACCTGAGGAACATCCACCCGCCCAGCTCCAGCCTGGCTTACCATCACATGGGAGCAGGAGCAATAGGGGATAACAGACAGGGCATATCCCCAAAAGCTGGGAAGGGTAAAGTGTCTGACACAAGATTTGACACAGACACATGGAATAGGCAGGGAGAAGCAGCCTGACAGCAGGGCTGGGAACAGCTCTGGACAGAGAAGGAGACAGGGAGATATTCAGTGCCTGGGAAAGGAGAAGGGTTGCATAAACTGTCACTGAAGAGGAGAAAGCCCACAGCTTCCAGGAGAAAGTATCAGAAAGTTACTGTAGTGGCAAAAGAGACCCAACAGGTGCATTTACAAACCCCTGGTGGGCAGGGTAAAGGCTGGTGTCTATTTCTGTTGAGCAACCAGAAATGCACTGACGGGGTCACATGCTGTGATTGTTTGGTATCCTCCTCTCTCACAGCTAGAAACTTGCCAGCCCTCAGCTGAGACAATTCCCATTGAGATGGGCTTGATGGTGTACTCATTTCAAGCTCTCCTGATTGCACACCTCCTTCCCTTGGAGTCAAAGATGACTTTCCCCACTGGACACAACGCCCCTTCACCCTTTTTCCTGCACACAGGGCAGTTACTGCAGCTGCCCAGAGTAGGCAACTGAGATCATCCAGGTCACCCAGGTCTATCTGGCTGTCTCAGCTCCTACCACACTTTGGCATGCCAGAGAGGCTGAAGAAGCAAAGCTTCAAGCAGGGCCTTGAAAATCTCCCCCCAGGATGTTCTTTGCAAGAGAGTACTTAGGGTCTCCAAGGAATTCTTGGGAAATCCAAAAGAATGAATACATTTTATGGGAAAAGGAAAAAAAAAATCCAAGTCTGGTGCAGGAGCTAGAGAAAACTAGTGGGTAAAAGTTGTGCAGATCAGCTGTACAATAAGTGAGCCCATATAAAATAGAGGCTCCTTGTCAAAGGAGTCATAAGGCTGTGACTGTACCTTTTTTAACCAGTGTAAGAGGGGACAGTCTGGCACTTTAGCTTGGCAAGGGAAGAAGGACTGGTCCAACTAGAAAAACAAGGAGACTCTGGAGCGCTGGAATATCTCTTTCCCCAGTGGCATTCAATCAGGTCTGCTCTTTCAGGAGAACACAAAGAAAACTCTCACAGCCACTTGCAGGAAGCCACTCAAGGAGCAAAGACCTTTCATCATCTGTTCCTCAGTCCCCCCAGCTCCACCCCAGAAGACATTTTCCAGACTTTCCAGTCAGTCCTGAGATGTTGACTGGTGTACCAGCTGCATCAGCTCTCTGGCATGATCTGGCTGCATTCCCTCCCACCTTCAATGAGATAAGAGTCAGGAATGTTGTTCACACAATGGGTGTTACTATTCAAATCTGGAAACCAAAGCAAACACCAAGATCTTTCCTGCCAATCCCAAGGAAGGCATGGTAAACTTCCCTATGGAAACAAACACATTTTTCCTGGTGAAACATCAACTCTGAAAAGAGCTCCTTTCAGGGTTGTTCTGGAGACAAATGAAGGAGGCTTCATCAGGAAAGGGATTGGAGAAGGCAGCACTTGTCAGGGAGTTGCACTAATTCAAGTAATTTGAATGCTTCTGATTATCAGAGATGATTCACTTCTGTTCACTTTGCACCAGGTGTTGAGAAAGACATTGCATTTATCTTCATTGACTCACTGTTTCACAACGTGAGCTTAAGGTATCCTTAATACTATGACAATGGCTTGGACATCCGAACCCTGACACCAGCCACGGAAGGGCTACAAAGGGTTTTGGTAAATCCAGACAAATCAGAAAATGTGATAAAGAACTTCACTGGCTCCTCCTCTATTAAAGAGACAGTGTAAAAATGTGGAAAATAAAAATGCAGATGTTCTGAGACAAGAAATCAAGAGGATATGTCTGGAAAGATTGCTTTGATTTTTATCACCACAAGGTGAGTTTTGCTATTATAAAATCAGACTTACAAGGAATATACTGTTTCCTTACTATATAGAGTTGCTTTCAATAAGATTACGGACAATTGTCAATCTCACAAATCCTTGTTAGATGGAACACCTGAGGCTAAAAATCACAAAAAGTCAAAGATTATGCCAGGGACCATTTATATAAGCTGACCTAAAATTAGAGCGAAGAATCGATAAAATTTGAGAGAGGAACGTAGAATTTAATGGCTGAATTAAAGACAGCTCTTAAGAATTAAGTCACAGGAATGAAGAAAAGGCAACACAGCTCTGTGTATGTTTGTTATGTTGTTACTTATCAGATACGATTAACATGCTCTGAAATAATGGTTTTCACTGCTCATCCAGCATTGGTATTTACTGTTACTACTGTCGGAACTGCTCAACACCGAGAGAGGAGACAGGGTTTCTAAAGCACTGGCTTCCATTCAAGCATCTAAATTGATAGCCATGTTCAGAGGAAATCTGACTGCATTGGATACTGTCCGAAAGAACTTCTTAGCTAAAATAAGTGTTTCTTTGCCAAAGGAGCCACATGTTTTAAAAAATGATGAGGGAATGAGGTGGGAGAAACTATACTCAGTGAAGCGTTATTCCCCAGATTTCTTTCCAATCCTTGTCTTCCTTCCACCTAAGCAACACAAAATGTCTTCTTGGTCAGGGAGAACATTCCCTCTCCAAGGTCCTATATCATATGGTTAAAAGCCTGCAATTATTAGGTAATAGTTGTAAAGCAGTAGCACCTAGGTGAAGACAGCTTGTGTAAGACTCTATACATGCAAATACGCACCAGAAGCTCATCTTGAGAAATATGGTACGTTCCCCAGTGGGCAAACAGGGCAGAAAGAAAACAAATGCATACAGAGAAGAGAATAACTAAGATCTCTGAGACCCTCAGCAGTGGATCTGTGCAGAGATGATAGCCCTACTTTTGCAGAGCAATGAACACCACAGCTCACATTTTGTTTTGGACAGATGACATGGCCCTAAATTAAATGATAGTGGGAAGCAAAGCATCGATCGTCCTATGAACTGGGTATCTGTGCATGGTTGCCAAAAGGGAGGTAAGAGATATGCATCAGATTCTGATGAGTGAAACACAAAAAGATACAAGCACAATCGCATGTTTATTGTTGTATAGAGATGAACTCTGTAATTAGCATCTGTGGGGTAGTGTCTCAAAGAGAAAACAAGAAAGGAAATTGCGATGCGTCTATTTATTTCCATAGCTACAGTATGACTGAGAGCCACTCAGCAGCCTCTGCTGTTTGTGGGAGGGTTTCCCAACAAAACATACCAAAGGTGCAGGAAAAGAGCTTGTGTGTTGTTTTCTCAACATGGAGTCACATCCCAACATGTAGAGTTCCCCACCCCGTAAAGGAGAGGGTGTAAAAGAATGCTTTCCTTAGAGACAATGGGACATAAATCACAAAGTCAGGCTCAGGGCAGGGAAAGAGAACACGCACAAGCGATCAGTGATATAGGAGGAAGCTGGTATTATTGTCAATATCTACTTCACCACTGCAGGGATAGAGAGAGGTGACGCCCTAGAACATGCAGAGGGGAAAGTGCCTGGTCTGCCAGGTGTGATCACAACTCTCATGCTACCCATTCTGCTCAGCCAGACCCCTGCGGTTCACCAGACCCCTGCGGTCTAAGAGAATGCTGTTCTCATGAATGACTGTTGTACTATCACACAGTCCTTCGTGGAAAGGCACAACGGTCCAAACTTACCAGTCTGTCAACCCTCTCGCTCAGGTCTCTAAACCTTCCTGAGGACTGTCTGGAAAATTCATTAGTGTACCGGATGTTGGTGAGTTTTACATTGGCACTGTAATAGAACAGCTTCTGATCTGTAAGGGAAAGAAGAGGAACAGGCAGTACTCGAAGCACCAAGATGAATGAACTTTAGAAAAACACCTGGGGCTGACTGATATCCAGACATGTAGGGAGCAGATGAGTCTTTACCTGTATCCAACCCATTCAAATACTTCCAAAAACTTCCAAAAGCTAGGAGCCCAGGAGCAAGCCCTCAGTTGAGTTAGGTGATCAAAGCCCAGTTTCCTCAACAGTTACACTTGTGGCCAACCAACAGTAGGGGCTCACACAGGATCACAAGCTCCATCTTCCTGCTCATTTACCTTCCTTCCTGGCCTGCCAATTCAACACCAAGCCCTGACAGGCAGCTGCTGGTGATCAGGGAAAGGGAACAGCAGAACACCAGAGACAGACATGCAGCAGAAAGCTCTGTTTGTCCCTCAGATAAGGGAGACCAGAAGACTTATGTGTTGACTTCATTGCAGAAGTAGATCATGAGAAAAATGTGAAACAAGTGAAAGCAAGTGAAAGCCAACAGAAACCACAGCCCTAAACCACCCTTCACAGCAGGAAATGTTCCTAAGAAATCTGCAAAGATGCTAAACGAGGAAAGAAAGAATGCTCTGGAGAAGCCAGTGTTTTTTCCGCAAGTGAGCTTTAGGCAGATCGGTGAAAACTTGCAGCACAACAGGCACAAAGGAAATGCGCTAAGCGTAGGAACAGTGATACATTATGTAAAACTTACCATATGCCAGAAAATAAACTAGGATACCAATGGTGATAGCTGCTGCCACTGCCGTTCCAATAACAATTAGAGCAATTTTCCGGGGCTCAAGATGCCTTATTTTAATAGCTGGCTGACGAATCCTGGGGAAAATTAGGAACAACAAAGCGAGAAGATTAATAAGATATTCTTTTCTACTTAACAAGGCACCCCCTCCCCCCAAAAAAAACCCAGGATGCTAAAGTCTTCTCCCTTGATGAGTCAACATCAGTTGATTCTTCCAAGCAATATTAATTGACTTCTCATCCAACACCCTTGAAAATGAAACCGTGACTCAAGACTATTTTGAAATAGATGTTGGGATGTGCTAGAAGTCAAAGAACACAGACAGGTTTGAGGGTTTGTTTTTTTTATTGTTAGGGCCAAATTAAATAGGAGCCCCACTTAGATTCTTATGTGACTCCCAACTATAAATATACAAGAATGAAACTTATTTTTCAGCTAGGTGAACTTTCATACAGCATTTGGTTAAAAACACCCCATGATTTGTATAGTGCATGTCTATACAGTGTTCAAGCTACTCAATCCATCTCAGCCTCCAAAGCAGAGCTTTGAAGAGATTTCAGAGGGCCAGCCTGTGTTTCCTGTTTTCCTTAGATTGAATCTAAAAGCAAAAAGAAAACACTACTTTAAGCAGTATTTGCTGAAGTGATAGAATGACAAGGAAGGGCAAGGGCATGGGAGCAGACACAGGTAGGAAACCTCGCCAGATACTTCTCTCTGCTGTGTTTTTAATTACAGGTGATAATCCGAATTAACTCAAGGAAAGTCAGTGGACAGTCAGTACTATAGTTAAACAAAAACTACCTCAAAAAAGTTGTTATGGCAAATTCTGCCTTTGTCTATAAACTCAAAGACACCTGAAGATCCTTTAAAGACATTTTTCTACTTATTATCAACCATTACAAAAAAACCCAGAATAGGAAGCAACAATTTTTGGTAAAGAGTTCTTCATTCCAGAATGATTAAACATTCAGGGTAAAGTATAGCCTACCCTAGGAAAGCAGGCTGCAGGAATCTTCTCCTGAGGCTGCAAGACGCCTCAGTGAGTTCCCACATACAAAGTACACATAGCTCACTCCCAGAACACACATCTCGTAAGTTTAAATACAGTAAAATAAGTTGAAATAATTGCAAGCAACCACTGCAACCATGTGCAGGAAAGAGGCAGCAAGCACAGTGTGCACAGTACATAAATACTGAAGCAGGTCCTGATATTTCATTCTAATTCCATTGCAATGCCTTACAGTTACAGCCTTATTACTTTGGCCTGGAAAACAGGCAAAATATCATGATTGAATTTCATGAATATAATTTGATTGAATGAAAATGGGAATAATAATTTGTCACTCAGATCTGTTGAGACTTGTTCTGCTTCTCCTATCTAGTGTTTCCTTCCCTCCTGCTACCCTGTAAAACACCTATTAACCTCTCATCGAGTTTGATTCAAAATGCATCTGTGAATCCATTGCAGAACAAAAACAAACAAACAAAAAAGCAAAATAAATAGTCCTGTTAAGAGTCCAGAGTAGAGCAGCTCCAAAATTACTTCTCAGACTACTGTATGGAAGTTGCCTTAAAACTTTAACTGGAGAAATTAAAAGTAAGCAAGAGTAAAAATAAGTAGTCAGGACTTACCTCATTAATAAGAATATTTCTAAGTAGTAGCTTTTAGGTGAAACCATAAAGTCAGTGGTGAATCCAAATTTAATTTTTCATGCATTTGTTTTTTTGTGCATTTGTTGTTTTATGGGTTGTTGTGTTTTTTTTTTCCCCTACCACTGTAGCTAATAGTCTTTTGCATGGCTTATATGCTATGCAAATGTGTCTACTATGTTTGAAGTGAGACTAATTTACAGGAAAAGCCAACAAAGCAACCACAAAAATTGCTTTTAGCTTAAGACAACCTACTCTTGTATTCCTGTAGATAATGTCATTTAAAAGGCAGTTGTCTTGATTAAGCTGCACAGAAGGAAAACACTCAGAAGGTCTTTCAGCTATAATGATCCTGGCATAGCCCCAAACCAAAATGTTGGGTTGGAGAAGCCCATTTGAAAGGCTGAATGCCACCTCTGCACCGCAGTAGGTGAGCCTGAAGAAATTAGTGCCTATCATATCAGTGAAACAGCAGTTTCAGACCAGAAGTAACATGACTGGGACACAGTTAAATAGAGCACTATGAATTTGAAACCTTTTCAGCATTCTTTTTTACATAGTGTAACATTTTTTTGAAACTCCTCCTCTTTATTTCCTCTTTCAAGTTCCACGTTATCATTGGTCAAAGAGAAACCTCAGTCCACAACAGTTATTCACATGTGTAATTTTACTCATACGTGTGACTTTCACTTAATTCATGAAACCTGTTTGGGAGCATCATTTCAAAGAGGTGCAGAGGGGTCTCAGCACCAGCTTCTAAACTGAATTTCTTCAAACAAGCAGTTGTTTGATAAAAACATCTTAAAAAGTCACTTAATGGGGAGGGGGTGTTACTGTTGTTAGGGGCTTGGATGTCTTTTTTCTTTTTGTTTTGTCTGAATAAACTTTCCTCCTTCCTTTTACATATAAAAATGGAACACCTGTTAAATTTTATTCTCCACTCCTAATTTCTTTTAAAAACAAAATTTGGTTTTAAAAACACAAGATATTTTCAAGCAAAATATCCTTGATTAGGCTGTACCATCTGGATGGTTCCCCATTTGAATAGACATGCTTCAGGTCAGGAGGATTTCAAATCCAGGTTTTCAAAGATATCCGTGAGACAAACCCATAAATATCATTGAACTGATGCTTTTCCATTCCTTTTAACTTTGAACTTTATTGCTGCTTTGCTGTAACTCCTGAGGATCATTCCTCAAACATTAATTATTGTATGTGACATGTTGCACTGAGTAAAACTGAACATTACTTACAAGGATTCAGTACATATAAGAGAAGTAACCATGCCAGAACTGAAACATCTTCAATCCATGTGATGACCTGTCAGGGCTTGAATACTCTGCAGAGAGCTGATAAATTTCAACAGTGGGTATTTATTTTCTCAGATCAACAGTCTAGCAATTCTTGTTAACTCCTTTGGAACTGTCTGCCTCCAAGAGAGGGAACAGGGAGTA